>NW_008651125.1:9250-65214 GCF_000695815.1 Acanthisitta chloris
ATGATGAGTTTCTGGTCTTGAGAATTTAATTTGTGCGGAATCAGATTCCTGATAGAACTGGGCCAAAATTTATGCTAACATTATTTTGTTATTATATTGTTCTCAAGAAACAAAAGTTAACTCAACCTGAAATGGTTTATTAAATTGTCCCAGTATATTTCTGCAATGAAGGCATATCAGTTTAATCACAAAACCTTATCTCACTGGTTTCTGTTGTAATTTCTTAAATCTTTTTTCAGTTGTTCAAGTAGAAGTTAATTTTCTCTTAGAACTTTCCTTTGGTTTCAATTTTTATTCTCAATACTTGACTCAGAAACAAAACTTTATTTTTTTGGTCAGGAAAGAAGATATGCTTAATGGGAACAGAAACACAAAAATTACAGCAGCTACACAGCATCAGCTAAAACTAGGAATACAAAAACAAGAAAGATCATCTTTTCCAGTTAAGCTAGATGTAATTATTTCCTTTAACTGTCAGTGACTGATGTGAGCAACCGTAAAACAGTGATTCAGAAACTTTTAATTCTTGGTATTGGACTGTAAATACTGGGATTTCCTCACACTAGCTGTGTATCAAAGCCACTCTTGAAGCTCTTAAGGCACAACTTGATTGTCCAGACTGTTTTCTTGAAGAGTGTAGAACACTGTCTGGAAAGTGGTTCTTACCTCAGAGTCAGAGAAAACATCCGAGACAGATTAGTGCATCAAGAACATGTCCATTGGATAAATCATACTTGGTAACTTGATGCAAAGGAAATTTTTAGTGCTATCTTTAGTAATAGGATTTTGATGTCCTGAAGTAACCTTAGATGTAGTGAATTAGTTGTAATTAGTGTTGGATTCTGTACCTGGAAGGGGACAGCCCTGGCTGTATGTAAAGACTGGGGAATGAAATGCTGGAAAGTAGTGCTGCAAAAAGGGACCATGGGGTCCTGGTTGATGGCACATTGAATATGAATCAACAGTGTGCCCTGACAGCCAGGATGGCCCACTGTGTCCTTGGGTGCATCGGGCAAGGCATTGCCAGCCAGTCGAGGGAAGTGGTTGTCCAGCTGTGATCTGAGCTGCTCTGGCCTTGCCTTGAATATTGTGTGCAGTTTTGGGCACCACAATATGAGAGAGGTATGATGTTATTAGAAAGCGTCCAAAGGACGGCACTGAGTATGGTGAATGGCCTTGAGGGGAAGCCATATGTGGAGTGGCTGAGGTCAATTGGTCTGTTAAGCCTCACTGACCTCTTCTCTCTGGCAACCAGTGACAAGACCTTCGGACAGGGAAGGGTCTGAAGTTGCATTAGGGGAGGTTTAGTCTGTATCTTAGAAAATGGTTCTTCACCCAGAGGGTGGTTGGACATTGAAACAGGCTACACAGGCAAGTTGTCACAGCACCAAGCCTGACAGAGTTCAAGAGGCATTTGGGCAATGCTCTCCGGTACAGGGTGTGATTATTTGGGATGCCTTGTGCAGAGCCAGGAGTTGGACTAGATAATCCTCAAAGGTCCCTTTCAACTCTGATTATTCTGTGATTCTGTGATTATTTCCCCTTCTACAGTAGATAGTACAGTACTAGTACAGTAACTACTTTCAGATTTTGTGGTAAGTAATCTCAGTAGTTTTAAACAGCAATAAGTCAACAAAAAGAATGTGTGATGTTTTACTGATATCTGTGGTACCTCAAAAATTATTGGATGTGCATAACACTTTGTCATATCATAAATCACATTTAAGAATGTTGGCCATGCTCAAAAGGTAAGCATGAAAATTTTGCTAACACAAAACATTTGGACCTATTTAGATTTTTAAAATTCTTAGATTCATGTGTCTCTGAACCAATGCCTTAGGGTCACTAACTGTTGATTTGGGTTTTTTTGAACTGTTTCAGTTTGATATGCTAGCAGACTGAAAAATAAGATTATGTTTTTTAGAGTCTGATCCTAAGGCAGTGAACTTACTGAATGAACACCCTTTTGTTTAAGCTAGGTTTAGGCCAGACACTCAAATCTAGTAACAAACAGTGCTAACAAAGTCTTGTCTAGTGCTTGCCACTTTCCTTTCTCAATGCTGTTTATTGCAAATTAAATCCCCAACTCACTCACTTTAAGCTATGAGTTGAGGTAATTGAAATTAATGTGCAAAAAGGACATTTTGACATTGTACTATTCATAATACTGCCAAAACAGCTAAACTAATCTTAGGAGTTACAAAAATATGGGTTTAGTAGATCATGGTAGACTCTCTGGGCATGTTGCACTGGGGAGACAAGAGTACATTGAAGGAAGTACACATGGACCAATAAGGGAAAGCCAGGACTATTGTGAGAAGAAGATGGTGATATGGGAGGCATAGGGAGCTGAGCAATTATTGAAATAAAGACAGAGGAGAAGACTTATGTCTGAAATATCCTAACACCCTCTGCACCTTTCTTGCTTATCTGAGCTTCAGTGATGCCCTTGGAGGCTATCAGAATTAAGTGGAATTTCTGAATTTGCCTCCAGGATATCCTGAACCTCCAGTACTGCAAGTGGATTTAAGACAGTAACACAGTCCATAACTTTATATCCTATTCAAATTAACTTCTGCCTGCCACTGTTTCCCTTTCATTATATACAGATATTTTTCAAGTGTCTTACTCAACTGGGTGGGTGGACACCTCTCATTGTATAGCACTGTTGACTGTAACTAAATTTATATATGCTATGCAAATGTGCCTTTTCCTGGCAGATGTAATGGTGATGCCAATTTGCACAGCCACTTCATAGTTGTGATACCAAGTGTGGAACTCTGAAATGTTATCATAAAGCATAAATGAGAGCAAATGAATGTGACTCATTAGCTTGTTGTAAAAGAAAATATGTAAAAAGCCATTGCTGCAACTGGGTATGTGATCCTGGGAATATCAAATATAAATCAAATGCCTTTAGTTTTTATGACTTCAAGGAAATGTGTTTGTATAAGGAAGTAAACAAAGTTTCTCTTGGACACACTAAATTCTCATGTCAAGATAATTTAAGAAAATACAGTGCATTTTTCTTGCTAGGTCTTTTTGTTCTGGTTATATAGCAAAAACACTTAGGTTCAATAAAACACACTTATAGATTGATCCACACCTTGTATTTTCATGATTGAAAACTAGCCAGTGTGAAGGATAGTTTGTGTAGTCCAGTAGGAATGAAAGAATACAGACACCCATAATCCCAGAAAATCTATTTAATCTCTGTTTTTTGTGGCAAAGATGGATCAGGTGTAGCTGGAATAGCCCCTTGAAGTCTGTGCCAGGATGTTGAACAAGGCAGTAGGTTTGTTAAACTGGTTAGCAATCTCGTCTCTGGAAAAAGAAGTAAAATAAAATAAAATGAGATAAAACCTTTTACCTCCTCTGATCCTCTGGAGTGGCACCCATTATAAGCAATAATAATCATCTACTTCTTTTAGCACCTCCCTGAGCAATACAAAGGTGTCATCTCATGTGAAGACTTTCCTATGATATTTGCATTCAATATATTCATTTAAGAGCTCCTGCTGGAGTAGAACAGTCAACAAGTACTAAAATAAAGATCAATATAAACAAATCACGAAAGATAGGGATGATGAAATAGACATCATTTAGACATGAGGTGTCTTTGAAGGAAAGAACAGATACTAGCACAAAGGAGAATTTATTGCATTTTTCTACTACAAATGATGTTTATATTTTTTATAATTCTCCCATGCCTGCATGAGATTTGGTCAGACACAATGCCTTCACTGTTAAGCTATCACAAAATGCATTACAAAAAGGACAGAATGAACTGTGGTTCCTGTAACACCTGAGAGTAACAGAGCAACTGTTATATGACCTCATTAGCAGCATATGCACAAGCTTAGTCATTACAACATGCTTTAGTAAGGAGAGTCACTGGACTTCATCCATAAACTTTTAGCAAATGTGCAGTACATGTTCCCAGTTTATTTCCTGCTGGACAGCCAGCTAGGATAAGCAGAAGAGACCACAACTTCAATCCTTATGCCAACAACTATTCCCCTAATGCAGACTGCTACTCTGTATGAGTATGCACAGGAAAAATCTCCACTTACAAAGGCTTCAGGAAATTTTTATTCTTTTTTTTTTTTTTAAATTTGTTTTAAATAGTCTGCAAACCATGGCAAGCAGCTAGTTTGCAGTTTTTGTATTTGTATCACATTATCTGACAAAAATGTTGATGAGATGAAGCTTTGGGACACTACGGTGAGTTATACTCAGTTTCGATGTAAGGACAATACGTGTTGATATTCCTCCTCATGTACACTTGTGAATAATATTTTATGATTCCATGATGAGTTATGTAAGTCCTGAATGTGAGCAGTACCATTAATAAATAACCACGTTATTAAAAAAAACAACCCAAACCCCACATTTTCCTGGTTCTGCCCTCCCAGCTGTGTCTGTGTCCAGCTAGTTGGATGAACCATTGGCTAAGCCATTTATCAGGAAGGTTGATTCATCATGCAGCCCTACATCATATACGACAGTCTGTTAAATGAGAGACAATCAGCTACACATTGGAAAACACTACAGTGGTGATTAAAAGTGAATACAGACCCAGTCCTAACAGAGTAAAACTGATGACAGGGTAACACATTAGTACTACATTCCAGTACTTAGAAATTAAATTATTAAAATGTGACAAGGAGCTGGTAGCACTGTAGGTTCTGGTCTTGCTGACATATAAAGCCTTCTTCCCCCAGATAGTCAGCAGCTACCACTTCAAGCATGTGAACAGTTCCTCTGAGATCAGCAGCTTTAAAGCAGGATGAAGGAAGAGTAGACATGACATACGCCAGCCAAATATGAGGAAAATTACAATTACTGTCTTTGGGGACAAAGGCAACGTTGGGGATGAAATCTTTGTTCATCTAGTTCCTCTTTTCTAAAGTAGAATAGTTTTTTGTGGGCTTTTTTATGTGCTGGGAAGGATCAGTGTGTATGAGCATTAATTACTAGTTGATTAGGAGCCATTTATTGTAGCTGCAGAAAGCAAATGCAGTCAAAGGTGCACTAGAAAGACATTAGCAGTGTGAGGGGGTTAATAACTTTTTGCATGACAGGATGCTGTATCTCCTTTCCTTCAGATGTAGGCAACACACCAGAAGCCTATTGCAGGACACAGTCAGTAAGCAGTACATGGAATAGCAGCTTCTGTAGGGGCACAATTTGGTGGCTGTCTTAAGCTGCCCTTTCACTTGTTAGCCATATGTGTTTGTCCTTTTTCCACCTTTCTGCTAGTTTCTAGTTTAATGCCATTAAAATACAGTGTCAGTCTTAAGACTTGAAGGAAGGGTTTTGTAGGAGTGCGGTGCTTGTTCTGCTAGTGTGAAGAATTAATTTCTCTGGATTTACTTTTCTGCTGGGGCAGTGTTATTGATGGGCAACTGCTGAGGACTGCTACCTTACGATTATAGATGTTTAAAAGATTGTCAAGGATGAGCAGATCTTGGAAAGAAGGATAGTAGAAAAGAATTTAATAATTGAATAGTAAGTATTCTTTTTCTTTTATTTATTTTCTTGAAAGTATTTCAGTTCTCCTTTTGAATACAATTGGCCATGGATTTATATTGGCTCAGTGAATTCCCCATAAATATGGCCCTCCAGATACCATACTGATCTGAAATTAGGCAACTCGTTGAATTTTAATTTAAATTTTCATTGTAATTTTGTTTGTAGTCTAAATCCTTAAGGCCAGAAAAAAATGTACACTTGTTTTAAAATTGTTGTATTTGATTAGTGAGTTGGAATACATCTCAAAAGATATTATTTTTTAAATAAACTAAGACAAGCAAAGCTACAGAGTGGCAAAATATAACCAAATTATCCAGAATGTCAAAAGCTCTCCTCCAGGATCAGAGGAAATAACTCTGTCCATTCAGCTCTTCTCTAAGAAGAAATCTGAGTAAATAAATGGTCTTTGTAACATGACCAAAAGTCAACAACATTCAAGCTCTCGCCCAAACCCACCAATGTTTGTGCCTGGGAGGGCATCGTTAGGGCAATTACTTGATTAAACAGCCAGTCCATTTTGTTTATTTGTTACACTCCTCAAAGGAGCACAGTTTACTCTCGTGGGAGCACTTGTGTATCTAGTAAATAGAAGCAGGTTAATTACATGCCTTAAAATCACAGGACAGAAAATGCTACCCCTTTGTCTTCTGCTAACCCACAAGTAGGAGCACAACTGGAGAAAAGCAAGACATGTCTTGTCTGCCTGGTTGTAGGCTCTGCATGGCTCTGGAGATGCATAGCTCTGCTGAGGGTATAGCTTTCTTTTCTTGATCAGTTGTAGACAGATTTGCACTACATGAGTATTGTAAGACGGGTACAGTATTTATTTATGAAAGTTAAACATCATTACTGCTTATTGCTTTTGAGAGATGGCAGGAAGAAATGTTTATTGTATCTCAAAATGTCTGCTACTCTTAGTGGTATTTACACACCTTTTTTAAATCTGGCCTGGGATCAATTTGTCTTAAAAGAAGATTTTCTTTCTTGTCAAGTTATTTTGTCCATGTATTTTTACTTTTAATAATCCCTTATAATCTAAACCAAATCTCTGGCAACCAGCAGCCAGCACAAATACTTTCACTAGAGGGGTTTGGAGTTTTTTCAGCATCATGTTACCAGTCTTTGGCTTTGTCAATATCAGTCTTAAAGTGGAGTCTTAAAGAAGCCAGAATCATGGCATTTTTCCAGCTCTGCTTGCCTTCAGTTTATAGACAACTCCTAGGCAGCAGTTACAATGATTGCAGAAATGCTTGCAGGCAGCCTACAGATACAGTATGGAAGGCACCTGAGAACATCCAAACTGCCTAATGCTGAGCTAATGGCATGTTAACAGTACACTGAGCCACTCACTATGCTTAAGAGGCAGTGTCTCATTTTGTTGTAGAAGTAATACCTGGAGCCATGTTTCCATGTTTACTATCTGGTCATCTCTCAAAACACAATATAAAGATATCAACTGTGGTTTGGAATTTTTTTCTGTCTTTTTTTCTTTCATGTATCTTATTCTCACCTTCCTCCTTTCTTACATATCTAGAACATCAGCCCAAAAAGGCCCCTCTCTACCCAACTACTTTTCTCTCCTGAGCAGACTTACAATATGCCTTTATGGCTTGAGATTTTTGACACAAGTATCACTTCTTACATATAATTAAAAGGAGGCTAGCTGTCTGATCTTGGCCTGACTTCAACTTTAGCAATACTATGATTACTGTCTTATGTATGCATGTATGAATAACATGTAGCTAATCTAAAGCCCTAGGAAAAAATGGAGGGTTTTAAACTTAATTTTCCCTAGATGTTACATTATAAAAACTGATAATAGGCAGTGGTATTAAAATATTGGTATTTAACCAAAATTACATATCCCAAAGTCTAAAGAGGTGTGATTAGTATAAATCCATAAATCACTGAAATGTTTGGAAGAAAACTTTTAAAACTATTTTATATGTGGATGTGATACACTTCTATTTCAGTGTTCAAAGTTATGTTTTCATAGATATAGAAAAAGGAAATGCACAATTCCTTTCCTTAGTGTAGACACAAGAACCTCTTCTCCGAGTAAGAATGCATCTAGGACATTCACTCCTCATCTGTTGATGTCTTACAATGTTGAAGTGATTCACAGAATCATAGAATGACTTGGGTTGGAAGGGACCTTAAAGATCATCTAGTTCTAAACCCTTTGGCTTGCTCAGGGACACCTTCAGCTAGACCAGGTTGCTCAGCAGCAATGTGAGCACAGTGGAGCAGATCATATTGAGTGCCATCACATTGCACAGACACACGAGTGTTGGTCTGCTGGAGGGTAGGAAAGCTCTGCAGAGGGATCTGGACAGGCTGGATTCATGGGCTGAGGCAAATTTTATGAGGTTCAACAGGTTAAGTGCTGGGTCCTGGACTTGGATGACAACAATCCATTCAACTTGGCCTCAAACATTTCTAGGATAGGGCATCCGCAGCTCTTCTGGGCAATGTGTTCCAGTGCCTCACCACTGTCACAGTCAAAATTTATTCCCAATATCTAATCCAAACCTATCCTCTTTCAGTTTAAAGCCATTGACCCTTGTCCTGTCATTACATACCCTTGTTAAAAGTCTCTCTCCTGCCCTCTTGTAGGCTCCCTTTAGATACTGGAAGGCTGCTCTAAGGTCCCACCACACCCTTCCCTTCTCCAGGCTGAACAACCCTAGCTCTCTCAGCCTGTCTTCATAGGGGAGGTGCTCATCATGGCCCTCCTCTGGGCTCATTCCTGTGCTGAGAATGTCAGAGCTGGATCCAAAACTCCAGGTGGCATCTCACGAGTGGAGTGAAAGAGTGGGAGAATCTCCTCCTTTGACCTGCTGGTCTTGATTCCATATAAAGTGCATTTGAAGGTATTTCACACAGTTGCACCATGTTCCCTGTCTATGCTAGGCAAATCTGATTCTTCTGCCTTTTTTTTAATATACAGGGTGAGGGGTTCATGTATAATATATTAGATGTAATCCACATGTGTTTTGAACATGGAGGTTCTTTCTAAACAGGGCTCACACTGAAGAAAGCACAGTGTTTAGCTTTCTTATGCAACCTGACTGCAAGAAAAGGAAGGAAGCAGAGGTGAAACAGAAGCGTCTTCATTTAGATAAATGTTCCCTACCCCAATGTTCTGCCTAAATTCAGGGATCTGGAATTTCACTTTTGGTAAACTTAGAATGAGGAGAGAATTAGGTGTACACTGTCTGCTTATATTTTGCTACTTTGCTGTGAACTGAAAATCTCTTAGATTAAATTGCATTTTCCCATTCACACTTTTTCTTTCCTTTTACTTGTTTGTTAGGAATTTGCTCATATTTTGCTAGCTAAAATGCTACCTAAAATCCCAATATTTCTCCACAGCTGCAGTACTTTGGCTCTGCTAACATTATTTGCTCTGTTGTTATACTTGAAATTTCGGTGTTTAATTGTTCAGTTAATAGCATATGATATCAATCTCTACTGATTACAATAAATCATGCTGTAAGTGAATCTTCTACTTTATCATGTGGCACCATAAGTAAACTGATAGAAAGAAGCTAATGCTCAGGATAAAAAGCAGTGCAAAAAAGCATGATCAGCTGTATTTACTTGATTATCTTTTTCGTCATATGTTCAGTTTTATCTTTTTCAGAATGTGGAAACTCTTTCCTTCCATAGTCCTCTCATCCTTTTCACTTCAGGAGGTATGTTTTTCTCCTGCAAATGAGCAGCGAGGAAACCAAAATGATTGGCAAGTTGTAAAACAACAAAAAAGTACTGTGAACTGACAAGCAGTAGCTCTGCAGGACAGCACTGAATGGCTGTAAAATTTCACCACATTACTGTGTATTCAGTCATTGATCTGAAAGGAGAAAGTCATCGTAGAATATCTTCTGTTAAAAAAGAAAGAAATAGTTGATCATTAGTTGAAGAACAAGAATGAATTAAATCAGTATATTAAAAGTTGCTGGATCTTATTAACAAGGTATATTCATATTTAAGTTTTGGCAGACCCTCAATTGCAATACAACTTTTTTTCCCCAAGGATAAGAGTCTTTGCAGGAAACAAGAGATTTTCAAATCTGGTGCCAGACAGTGAAATGAATTCCCACAGGAACTAGGAGCCATCATTTATTTGACCTTGCTCTATTTAACACAAGTACATATCATGAAGTAAAATCTACCAGGAAAACAATTTTATTTCATGAGAAATTCTCCTTTGGGGAGAGTATAAGAAGTTAAAACCCACTCATGTGTCCCAGAATATTACTGGTAGGCACTGAGAAGCCATGCTAATGAAAGTATAATTGTAACCCATATAAAGACAAGAGATACCTGTCTGATAATAAAGGTACTAGACACTAAAGCAACTGATTGGCAGTGCCTTAAAAATTGAGGTTTAACATTGGAGCTTGAAATAATCAAGTCTTGGTCTTTTATGGTGTTTAAGAGAAAATGAAAACCAGCACAGTGTGAGCACAGTGGAACAGATCATCCTGAGTGCCATCACATGGCACATGCATGGGAGGTCTGCTGGAGGGCAGGAAAGATCTGCAGAGGGATCTGGACAATGGCTGGATTCATGGGCTGAGGCAAATTTAATGAGATTCAACAAGGCCAAGTGCCAGGTCCTGGACTTGGGTCACAACAACCCCAAGCAGATGCTGCAGGCTGGGGAAAGAGAAAGAAAGAGTGGCTGGAAAACTGCCCAGTGGAAAAGGACCTGGGGGTGCTGGTCAATAGCCAGTTGACCATGAGCCAGCAGTGTGCCCACGGGGTCAAGAAGGCAAATGGCATCCTGGTTTGTATCAGAAATAGTTTGGCCAGCAAGACTAAGACAATGTTTGTCACCCTGTTCTTGGAATTGGCAAGTCTGCACCTCAAGTACCGTGTTCTGTTTTGGCCCCTCACTTCAAGAAGGACATTGAGGTGCTGGAGCATGTCCAGTGAAGGGCAGCAAAGCTGGTGAAGGGTCTGCAGCACAAGTATTGTGAGAAGTGGCTGAGGGACCTGGAGTTGTTCAGCCTGGAGAAAGAGAAGATCGGGTGGGGCATTATTGCTCTCTACAACTACCCGAAAGGAGGTTGTAGCCAGGTGGGGGTTGATCTCTTCTCCCAGGTATCAAGCAATAGAACAAGAACAAATGGCCTCAAGTTGCACCAGAGGACGTTTAGATTGGATATTAGGACAAATTTCTTTACTAAAAGGGCGATCAAGCATTGGAACAGGCTGCCCAGGAAAGTGGTTGATTCATTATCCCTGGAGATATTTAAAAGACATGTAGATGTAGGACTTGGGGACATGGTTCAACATTGGACTTGCCAGTTTTAGAGGAACATTTAGACTTGATGATCTTAAAGGCCTTTTCAGTTTAGACTGGGAATCTAATCCTATGTTTATATGATTCTAAAACCTGCTCACCCGCACCTTTGTGTCCTTCTTGATAGAACTGTGACATTGTTAGTCTTTGGCTAATGCTGTTCTGTATTTTAGTGTATCTGTCAAACAGATCTCTTGGATAAAGCAGTTGTTATTTAGTCTAAAAACTTGGTTGTCCTAGAAGATGTTTTGGAGTTGATTCTTGGACTATACAACTTCCTTAGAGATCATATTTCTGAAACATTCCCTACATTTAACAGTAAAAACTAAACTCTGCTTAATGTGCTGGCCTTTGGTGCTTTGATGTCGTGTAAAAAAGGTGTTGGTAAATCTCACCATTTCTTTAAAATCTTTGCTATTTAGAAGAGTTCTATAAAAGCGGTGAGAGCAGGTGTACCCTCACCCTGATTGCTAGCAGACCAGCCGTTTAGCATTTGTTGCTCTCCCTATAGTTGTGATATCTGAGACTGTGTGTTCATTGTTGAAATTCTAACTTCTTCCAGCTGGAAAGTGCTAAAGGCACTGTAAAGGGATGAGACCAAGGTGGCAGTAAAGGAGTTAACTCGTGCACCCAGATTCTGCAGTATTCCCTATTGCTGTTGGGCTCTGAGCTGTAGGTCATGTTTGCATTGCAGCATTGCAAGCATTCCTGACTCTGTTTTTTTCCTTCCCATTCAGTACACTGTATTAATGACCATCCTGCTATCCCTTGATATCTTCATGGAAATATTTCATGTCTTTCTTGTGGTCAATAAAGTGTTTAAACACAGAAAAAAACCCTCCATCTGTGAATGGTCTTTGACATTTGCAAACATGGCTGTAAGTAATGTTAAGTACTTTTCAATCTCTGTGTTTTCCTTATTACTCCAGAGCACATCTCTCTCCAGTTTTATTTCACTTTAAACTGAAGAAAGCTTTTTTTAATTTAGTGCTAGCCATGTGGTATTCTAGGAAAGATTGAGGAACAGAAAAAGGACACGTACTACATTTATGATATGCACACATGAATTAAACAGACTCCAGAAGTTGAGAGAAATCATGCAAAGATGACATTTCCATTCCATAACTGTGAGAATGACCCTCTAACTGTGAGAAAGTTGTGCATTTTGGATTTTCTGAACAGAAAGATGGGAGTCAGAGGATGCCTTATCTTCTGTAAAATCACATCGGGTTTTTTTTTTCAGATTAAAAAATTATATACTCTAAGTGGTACAATACTCAGTACTGGCAGCTGAAAAGAGTAAAAGGAACTTTGCATATAAGTGACAAATGTTATCTTTCTCATGTATCTTGCAGCATTTTTTCTTAGACTTGTAAAATATCAAATGGACAAATCCTCTCTTACCCATATACCTTTACAAGAGTGTAAGACTCTATGGAGTTATGAAATTGTGTGAACCTGTGCAATGTGAAGACTCTCTGGATTGTACTTTATTTCCTGTAAGTTTGTCAGAAAGCATTTTGCATGCAAATCTATTTGCTCTTCTAGATATAGATACGCATGTACACAACATATACATGTACACCCGTTATTGATCATTAATACATTTAAACATGGATGTTAATTGTATTTCCAAAGAGAAAAAAACACTGTCTCAGATAGCACTGTTAAAAGATACTGATTTGTTAATGATTCCTGCTACTTTAAAAGTCTGACTCTTGACTATCTTCTTAATCAGTTCTTCGAAAAAAATACTTTCAGGAATAAGTCAAGGGCAGTAAAACTGACTGAAATCCAGATTTTGGAAACAGTCACTACTAAACCTTCGAAAGCCTGTGGAAAACTTCACAAATATGAAATTAATTTTATCCAAGCATTTTTTAGGAAAGCTTTATATGTGTTCTGTATTTTCTTTACTCTCATTACTGATTGCTAAGGAATATGTGTGTAAAATTAAACAAATCTGTTTCTTCTCTTACTTTAGCTATTTCCTGGTGCTACATTGGCTCTGTTTCATGATGAGCTGTTGATACTGCAAAATCTGGCTTCTGGTGCAGAAAATAATTCAGTTAAAGAAGCTAAATGATTCAAATATCCCAATGCTCAGCAAAGTGGAGGAAAGAGACTTGCTGAAGTTTCAGAAAGTTGGTACTTGCTAGAGTTCCCTGAACTTTTTTTTTCTGAAGATCTGAGGTATTGAGAAGAATTGGTAATACCTCAGCTTTAAGAAAACAATCCTTTTTTATCCAGTTTTTGGAAATCTTTCAGCTTTTGATGTAGTTAGGAAGAAAAATATTTAAGAAAGAGTTTGCTTTTCTTAATTATCTTTTGCTAGGAATAGGTTATCAATGGGAATGGGAGGGTATTTTTCCCATTATTGGGAGCTGTAATACATCAAGAAAGATGGCCCTGGAAAAAGTATGGTGTTCGCCTTGGAGGTTCTATTTGGTAGCATTATAATATCCCAAGTCTTAGGATTCATTCTGATGTAGGCAAAATGAAAACAAAACCCATGTGGCTATCTCTGTTTAGATGTTTTGATGAAAAATGCATGGTAATGGACAGAATTGCCTTCTAGAAAGTTTGCTGTATTAGGAAAATGACATTAAAGTTGTCCTGTGTTTCATACCTTTCATAAGATAGACAAATATTTGTGACATGAAAGTCAGGAAAGAAAAATAATAAATTCATCTAAACAAATGAAAGAAAATTCTTCAATTTGAAAGAGGTAAATTAATTTTGATTTAGAGGTGGTGCCAGGTCACCATGTAGAACAAAAAGCATCAACAGTGATGTTTCCCCTGGCCATAGAATGTCAGCTAATCTGAGTTACCCATTCTCCATTTGAAGAGTATGAAGAAGACTTCAAACTCAATTGTTCGGAGAAACTAGAGACTTGGAAGTGAAGTCAAGGACATGCTTCATTGCAGCTGGAATTTCATGACAGGAAAGAAACCAACACACAGGGTATTTATGAATATAATTAGTGTTATGATACATGCACTATTTAGCTATAGTATATGCCTTTATTGGTTCATGTCTAGTAATTGAATTGTAATTCTTAATTTTTGCTTTCCAAAATGATTATAGATGTCTGTATAAGTAAAACATTTCAGTATTTTAGATTTATTTGAATTAGAGTATTCAAGTGACACTGTAAGTCTATTTTTTGGCCTAGTGAGAGAAAACATAGGAGTTAAAACTTGGTAAAATTAGCTGACAGTTGGTTTCATTATCTCCAATCTTATTACAAAACAAGCCTTCCAAGATAAAATACACTCAAAATTGGGTTGTGTAGAATTTGATGGCATAAAGTTATTTGATTCCTTTTTTTATTTAACACAATACTTAGACGATAACTTTCATCTGTCTGGGATACGTATGTGTACAGAGCTGCCTAAAGAGTGCAGGGACATAGCTACCTTGGTTAGTGTTACTGTAATTCTAAAAGACTCCACACCATCATAATCTAGCAAAAGCGTTTTGTATCACCAGTGGTCTATAATTTGCACAGTCATTTACTTAATATAAACACTGTACTCACCAGGTTGTGGAGGAAATATTTATGTAAAATCTGATAGTGAATGAAAGTGAGCTAAGGGAGAGATGGACAGAAGACACTGTTCCTTTAGGATTGCAACATATGCCTGGTAGGACTGTCCTTGTTGTGGCTATCTTCATGCTTCTTAGGTCTAAAGTTGTTATTGCACCTCAAGCTCAAATGAATAAATTACTTCAGCTACTTAAGATAAACTATGACCACTTAAAAAAAAGTGACACTCTAGATTATATATATATATATATTGCTTTTCTCAGGTTATTTATATCATAATCATGTACATTCTGAAGCATCCATTGAAATTTCTATTTGCCTTTGATATTTGTCATTACTAGGATAAATCATTTGTTTTTGTTGTCTCTGTCCATGATTTATGCTGCACCTTAATTATAATTAGGGTGATATTTAGAATGGCAGAACACAATGTATGCCCACAAATATATATGTTTAAAATGATCAAGAAGTTTGAGCATCAGCTCCCAAATTGTGAAAAAAAATAATCTGAGGAATATTCAAACCATAATAAGAATTAATTTTATTCTGAATATTCTGCTCTTTCACCTATAATCAAATAATCTGTGGGTTTGGAAGCCTAGTGAGCAAAAAGACCCCTTAGAAGCCTCTTTAGTAATTTACCAGTAGAGGTGCTGTATCACTAAAGTTCCAATTAGAATGATATGCCCATAGGAAATACTGTCACTTTGTGTAAGAGAGCTGCTGTCTTGTTAGGAAGCACAAAATGGCATCTGTTTAGCACTGATATAGTTAGAATTGGTAGATCCATACTGAAGACTAACATAAGAGGTTTGTCACAACAAGTGACAGAGGAGACATCAAAGGCTAATTAATTCTAACCTCAACTGGACAACAAGAGCATGCAAGGAACATGCTATGGCAAGGATGTAGTTTGCATGACAGAAACAGGCGTATGAAGAATACAACTATTTGCATTACCTTTTTGTAGAGGACATACTCTGCTTTCCCCTATGCACTTTTACATGATTACTAACTGAATGAAAGAGATTCTCTTCTATTTTTCAGAGTAGAGGGATAAAGCAATACAAAGAATCAACGGTAATCACACAGATAGGATGCTTTCATGGTTGTTCCTGTGTGACTAGAGAGCCACCAACTGAACATCACAGCTTTGAGTGTTGATGGACCAACACCGTTTTCGTCTCTACACCAGAAGAGACATTAATTTAATGTGACTGCAAGTAAAAGCAAGGAACACGGTTTTGAATAGAGATTGATGCAGCAGTAGGTGGTACTGAGGACAATAGAGGAAAGCAAGGAGTTTTTTGGGACAAGCACTAAGCCACGCTCCCGAAAGGAAGATGTGAGATGTCTGCCTTGTTAAAAAACAGACACCAAGTGCCAGGTGACAAATATGCACAGTAGATTTATGGTTTACTCCACTTTAAGATCTAGAAGCACAAAGCAGTCCAGTTTAAAAATCAAGTGCTGTCTTGAAAAGGCAGGTCTGTGTGATTGTGAATATCTGTTGGCCTTTAAGGTTCCAAGAAAGTAGCCTCACAAGGATATAGGCTCACATGGTCTTGCTGCAGAGGCAATCATGGGCATCACACATCAAAATCAGAGACTTCAGCCAACTCTGCCACCAAGGTGCAGAAATTTTCTCAGATATCCTTTCCTGATGGAAAGAAAAAGTTTTTGACACTTTACATGGGAAAGATTTTGGAATGGGACTGTAAGTCAAGTCCTTTCCTCTATGTTTACAGCAAAATGGTTTAGAATGACAATTCTCTGCACTGCAGTGAGACTGAAGGGCTTGTCCAAAATACAAACAAGGTAGCTGGATAGAAAAAGGTCCATCATTCTCACCTTTCTACTTTCCTACTTTCCAGCAACAATGGAAAAGTGGTAAACTCAGATTTCTTCATGTCTCAAAGTGGCCAGAGGAATCCAATAGGAGCTATAAAATGCCTGAAGCTCAGTCATTTGTTCAAGGAAGCTCCTTTGCGTCCTGTGTGAAACAACAGCATAGGTTAGAGCTGCTGTGGACTTAGGGTCTGGTCATAAGGAAGGATAAGAAGGTTGGCTGAAGCCCCTTCAGACTAAGTGAGATAAATCAAGAAGACTGTAAACCAGCCTATGAGATGGAAAGTTGCAATTATACATATGTGATAAAGGCATGTCAGAGAGGTTAAGACAGCCTCAGTTTGATCTATCGTGTGGGGCTACCCTGCATCTTGTAAAAGCTGTGATGAGAGCCTGGCTTCATGCTCTGTTCCTCATGGGCCCTTTACAAGGAAAGGCTAGTGTGGCCACATACCTGTGTGGCTGTTACCTGATGCTATGCCACAGGTCAGATGCCTGCAGACTCTTGCAGCTGCTCTAGATAAGAAAACTCATTGCCTAAGGAAAAATTGTGGGAGTTTACTTCAGTTTGCCTTCAGGCCTCATTTAAGAGTAAGCAAGGAAAAGACCTGCAGCTTCTAATTTATGCTTCCTTGTGTGTTCTTAATCCTTCTTTTTGGGGTTAAGATTTCATCAGTATAAGACATTGTATGTGAATTTAACAAAGTGTGTCTTACACCAGCTGACACTGTGAATTTGGTCCCAGATATGACGCCTGCTTTATACTTAATCTCCCTAGTATATACTCCATTCTGAGAAACAGTTTACGACAGGAAGAGCTCTGTTTCTTGGTGTCAGGTAACACGGTAACATGCTCGGTTAATTAAATAAAACAACTTAAATAAATATTGGAAAAGTTCCATTTTGCCCTTAACAAAATAATGCCAAAATCCAAAATAAACTGGTGAAGACAGATAACCTTCTAGGATTCTCACTTTGGATGCCTTCCATTGACTTCTTACAAAACAACAGCTTCTTGTTGCTGCTGACCAGCAGAGGAAAGTATGTGAGAAGTGAGAGCTGGAGAAAAAGTGTGAGTAAAATTCAATTTCTTATTTCACATGAATGACTAGGTACCTTTCTAAGTGATCATGTCTGTTCTGCATACATCTCAGCAAAGGTGACAGAGAAATTGATGCATCCAGTTGTCTGTTAGTTGAAACCTAAACAAACTAGATTTCTCATGCTGTTCTTCCCACAGTAATATTTATCTTCATGAGGTCTTCTAAACACCCCAGCACAGACTTCAATTACACAGATTATTTACTAAGTACCATTATTCATCATAATGAAACCAGCTCTCTAAAAATTATCAGTAAAATTTTGGTTTGAAAAATGCCACTCTGCTTAGAAAACAAAATGAATACACAATTTTAGGAAAATGGAAAAACATAATTTATTTTCACACAGAATGCAAATTTAAGTGCTTCTCAGCTGTGTATATTTTCACTTACCCCCTTTTACCTATGTAAACCTATGTACTATTTAAAAGGTTTTTAACAGAGCTTTTTTTTTTTTTTTTCCAGCCAGAACAATTTAAACAAAGGAAAAATTTAGTTTTGAGAAATGTCATGCTATGATGCATTTCTGTGAATGAAGAACAATTTTACTACTTCAAGGTAATACACTGCGTGTTATAATTGAATGAATGTGGTCTGGAAACATGATTGTTAACATAAACAGATTTTAAAATAGCTATCAGTTTTAAGTACTTTATTTCCAAATATATTCAGAGGTATGAGTCATATTCCTGTGTTGCCTGAATTGTACTATCAGTGTTGTGTTTTTTTCACTTATAACTCAATAAAAACCAATAATGCTTGTTTGTTTAAAGGAAAAAAACCAAAACCAAAGAGTAAAGGTGAATATCCAATAGCTGCATTGTATATTCTCATTCAACCTGTCAAGGAGGAAATGAATGAAAACCACAATGTGTGAAGTTTACTGAAGTGTGAAGAGCTTTTAATAAATCTGTTAAACAGCCAGTGCTTGAAATTAAGTTCTCAAAATCCTTCTTAGTCATATCATTGTAGGTTGCACATCTGTGTTACATAGTAAGACAGTTTTATTTCTTTACTGGGTCTTCTAGGAAATGTTACATGATGAAAACATTCTGAATGAACTATGTTCATTCTGATTTTGCTGAAATGCAGTTATCAAAAAAAAGCCTTCATTAAAATATGGCTATTTTTCTCTAAAACCCATTAAATAATGGTATTCCTCAATCAATTATGGACACTAGAAATACTTTTCCAGCCCTACCATCTGCAAAAATAGAGTTGAATGCAATTTTCCCTGAAATGGCAAATGTCTTAAGTAAAAAAAAAAAAAAAAAAAAAAGACATTAAAAATATATTTTAAAAACCTGATTAAGTACTTATTTTGGAAGGTGAAATATAACAAGTGATTTTTAAAACCATGTTTGTTCTTAGTGGTCCCAAATTGCATTTTATACTCCAGTACTAGAAGCCAGCCACACTTTTCCACATAAATCCCAATGATCTTCTCTATTTTCATGCTGCATACTAATGAAAAAGGGAAGGCATATTTATCTTTCCATTAGAGTGTGCAGGCAAACCAAGTGAGCTTTTAACTTGTTGAAAGAACAGTTTTTTTCAGAAGCATATAAAATGGCAGAATCAGTAAATAGCAGGTTGCCAGAGTGGGTCAAAAGAATCATTTCCCTTTGTTTTTGTACCAATTGACCTAGAAGTTTTGTATGAGAACTCTCTTTCCACTTTTTCCTAGGGAATGTAGTGCAGACGACAGGAAATGAAAAAATGTTCATTAAGCTGTCTCCAACATGAACTAGATGCTTCCAAGGAGGATATAAATCCCCATATTCACTGAGGAAGGAGGAGAAAGGTAATACGTTTCTATCCTCGGATGAAGTACAGAAACAATGAGAGAAGAGTCCTTCTTAAGCTATTTCTGATGTAGCGAATTTATGCAGTGCTACCTAAACTGAGTTTTGGAACTTCTTACACCAGGATTGCCAGTACATTTAGTTCTAGCTAAATGTTACACAAAACTGAGTACATTGGCAAAGAGTCACGGTTTCGGGAACAAACGTCAGAGATGCACCATGAATCCAGACAAAACCTAGTGCCCAATTTCCTCTCTGATAAGCGAGGGTATTTCTGGCTTCAAGTAGGAATTCCACTTCTTTCTGCTATGTTCTGGAATTCTGTCCATTTGAAGACAAAGCAAGGTGCTGTGAAGTACTTCAGACAGTTTTTCTGCCCAGAAAGAATGATTTATTGGGAATTTGCATTAAATTGCTGAACCAAATAATATAACTTTCATACCTACATGCCCTTAATCTGGATATATGGAAAAAGGAGACAGAGGAGTAAAACCACGTTTAGAAGGTGCTACCTATAGTGTGCTGTTGCCTAATAAGGATTTGCTGAGGGAGACAAAGAACAGGAACTTCACCTAGCCTGAACTACTAGTTGCAGAAAGATGAAGAATAGGTCAAGCAAGGCTCTGCATTAGGACTTGCATGTTTTTCCAGAGTCCCCTAACTCATCTGTGCCTTTTCAAGAACAAAGTGACTATGGTTAAGAACTTAGATAAGATTGTATTCATTGCTTGGTTCCTGAACTATGTTTGAAGATGTTAAGCCAGTGGCCAGAGTTCCTAGAGCAGGATGGAAATCAGAGGAAAATATCTGAGAACCTGAAAGACTTGAGAAACCTGAGGCACAGGTCTGAGCATTCTGAAGTCCTCTATCTTAAGGGAAAGATTGAGAAGTGCTGCTCTTTTTAGCACACTACAGACCTTACTACTGAAAAAAGGTGGCAGGTTCCTTGTTAAAAAAACATAGTAGGCTATCACAGAATCATAGAATCACAGGATGGCCTGGGCTGGAAAGGACCTAAAGATCATCTATTTCCAATCCCTGCCTTGGACAGGAACATCTTTCACTAGGCCAGGTTGCTCAAAGCCCCATCCAACCTGGCCTTGAACACTTGCAGGAATGGGGCATCTACAGCTTCTCTGGGCAACCTCGTCCTGTGCCTCATCATTTTTTTCCTATTATCTGGTCTAAACCTACTCTCTTTCAGTTTGAAACGACTTCTCCTTGTCCTGTCACTACCTGCTCTTGTAAAAAGTCTCACTCCATCTTTCTTGTAGAGTCCTTTCCAGTACTGGAAGGACACAATTAGGTCACCCCAAAGCCTTTCCAAGCTGTACAAACCAAATTCTCTTAGCCTTTCCTTGTAGGAGAGGTGCTCCATCCCTCTAGTCAACTTGATGGCCATCCTTTGGACTCATTCCAAACAGCTGATGTCCTTTCTGTGCTGGAAACCCAGAATTGAGTGCAGTACTCCAGGTGGGGTCTCACAAGAGTGGAGTAGAGGGGCAGAATCACCTCCCTTGACTTTCTAGCTAATCTTTTTTTTGATGCAGCTTGGGAAATGATTGGTTTTCTGGGCTACCAGTGCACATTACCAGCTCATGTCCAGTCTTTCATGCTGCAGCATCCTTAAGTCCTTCTCCGTCTTTGCTGAGGAAATACTTAACATCAGCACATCAGAGCATTACAAGTAAAGAGCTGTTGTAGCTTTGTGTTTATTCCCTCATCCTACATCCTGTTTAAGCCATTTATCTCCTTCTACAATATATTAGGAGTCTGAAGAAGCAGAAACTGAAGACAACACTGTCATTGGAAACAAGACCTGTGCATCTATATCTGAATGGGTCATTTAGGAAACTTTTACAGAGGTCTAGTGGGCAGACATCATTTAGTTCCTGTTTTCTTCTATGGCAGATCTGCATTTCAGGGCCCTGGTGCTTTAGGCAAGAGCAGGCTTGCCAGGTCTCTGCTCAGAGCCTTTTAGCCCCAGCTGGAATGAGCAGAGCAACATCATTCAAAGGCAGTATACAGCTTGCCAGGAACCACCTCTATCTCTCTGCCACACTGAGTGACACTCATTTGGGTTCAAGTCAAGGGCTCATACTCAGGTCCCAAAACCTGCAGTGTGTACTGACTCTTCCCACCTCTCCTATTTGTGACCATTCTACACCAACAATCCCACAATGTGTTCTTCCAGCTATTGGCATGCATGATTTTGTCACTTGTAACTGCTAAATTCTTTGCATAAATATTAAAAGGCAGGAGTGTTACAAGACATCAAAGTGATATGTGATTCACTAAATCATTTTCCTACGAAGTACTTTATAAATGATGCATTAATTCTGTCAGGATGCAGCCCTTCAGCATGGTTCATTAAGTCTGGCAGTTGCCTACTTTCCCTTTGATCTTCTGCATTGGGAAAGGAAATAAAAGTAATTTTTATCTCCTCAAGAGCATCCCCTGCCTCCTGCTCTGAAAAAGAACAAACAACATTTTCCATTTGAAGGGGACTTATTTACCTATCACCTGAGTTCTCTCACCAGAGAGTTTATATTTAGTATATTTATAAACTTATAGGCTTATGACATTACTCTTTCTCTAAGTCAAACTACATTCTGAGCAATAATGGTGATCTGTAGGCCTGAAAGACACTTAAAATTATCCCAAACAGGTAGCTGGGATTTTTTCCAAAAGAGGACAGACTGGTTAATGTAAAGCTCTGTCTTCACTTGATAAGTCTTTCATAGCAGAGGAGGACCTGAGCCATCTGATTAGAGCTGCATTCTGCACTCTTAACAAGAAGGAAAAGCACTGGTAAGAGGACGTGAATGAGTGCAGTTACTTTTTGCACAATAGGTCAGTTGTAAATGCTGTTGTACAGAAACTATTAAAAGGTCATATGCGTTGTAATTTCAAAGTGCTTTCACTTCATACTTGGTCAAACTAATTTTCTGTGTTGAACATGCTATGTCTCCAGCAACAGTTCTATTATTTTTCAGGATTGCCCTTTGATAAGAGCTTAACAAGCAGTGCTCCAAATGACAGCAGCCAAAAGTTGCATGGACCTCTAGTTATATGTGGTCACGCTGAGCCCACACAAGTGAAGCATTCCTCCACAGAAGACCAGCAGATGCAGGTGTCAGAAATGCATCAGAATCTCAGAGTGCCTCCCCACTGGGGTGGTTGGGTTTCATTCTGCTGTCTCCACATTGTCTCATCAAATCCCCTCTCCAAGTGATAGACCAAATATGAAGACTAGGAAACTGACAGCAAGTTCTATAAGCATCTCTCTGTCATATGGGTGTAATGCTGCATGGCAGTTTGAGACTCACTCAGCCGGGTTCCTCTTTCAGTCACAGAGACCAAAGTGACGGTATGTTTGGCTTTAGTGCAGTGGGGCTAGGTACTCTGTGTGCTACAGTGCAATAATGAGCACATCAAGGATGTTTATATTGGGAGGTAGGTCAAATGTCAGATTTTAGAATCCCAAGATTGTAAAAGGAAGCTTGGTGACACAATGAGACTTTCAGAAAAGCAAAAAAAAGCCTCATCAGATAATGAGCATAAACAGATATGCTTGTATTAGGTTAAGCAGAGCCAATACTAGATCTGACTTAACAAAATATTACGTAAAATTGTCATAGTATACTATATTTATAGTATGACAGGACAAGGGGTAGCAGCTTTAAACCAAAAGAGAATAGGTTTAGATTAGATATTGGGAAGAAATTCTTTACTGCGGGAGTGGTGAGGCACTGGAACAGGTTCCCCAGAAATGTTGTGGATGCTCCATCCCTGGTGGTGTTCAAAGACAGGTTGGACAGTGATTGAAGCAATCTGGCATAGTGGAAGGTGTCCCTGCCCTTGGCAGGGGTGTTGGAACTACATGATCTTGAAGGTGCCTTCCAATCCAGTCTATAATTTTATGATTATAAATACTCATTAAAGGGTATAAAAATAGTGATATTATTGACAAACATGTCAGTCTAAACTACATCAGTTTCATGCTAAAAAGCATGTTTTCGGTATTACTTAGAGTGTTCTCAAGTTTCCAGGAGATTTTAATTCTCATTTCTGGGTTTTTCTTCTTGCATATTTTCTCACACATAAGTACATCCATTTGTATAGATATAGAAAAATTTATAGATTAATCTAAATGAAGACCCACCAGTAAAACAGATCTAAGAAGCCTATCCCAGTGTTCTCAAAAATGACAAACATGTTAAAGAAAATTTTGAATCAGAAATATTAGGTATTATTCATGTTGCAAATTACTCTTACACTGGTCAGTTTGAAGTAGAGTGCTGTTGACGCTCACTCAAGATTCATTACAGAATGCTAAATTGGCCACAACTGCTGAATTTCAGCAAGAGGCAGATGTGGCTTTTAGACAATGAATAATTAGCATAAAATTATCTAATTAAGTTGTCAGCAAATAGTAGGTTTAGCTAATTCAATGAGTTATTTAAAAATGTGATCATGAACAAAAATTTGAAGGACATGTTTAAAATTTTTTTCCATCCTATCTACTACTATATGTGCTACATGCTGGCAACAGTGGGTAATGAACATTTGATTTTTTTTAAATTGGACGACTACGAATTGGTTCCATCAGCTAACCGGTACAGAAAATTATGATCCTTTCATATGTCTGAAATATTGTAGTTTCTTTCTTCTTGTTTTCTTTTGTTTAGAAGCTCTTTACATCTCGCACCAGCTCTAATTTAGGATCTTTTTAACAGATGTTGTCTATCGTACACTGTCATGAAAAGAGAATATATTCTAACAGCTATAATACCACCTTTATATGAAGAATAATCATGCCTAAGAAGCAATGCCTCTGCTGCATATGTGCAACTGTAGCACAAAAATATGACTTCAGCACAGTTATCCCCAGTGTTCAATATATTCACACTGGAATGCACTGCCATACTTCATCCACTGTTCACACCACAAGTATTTTCCACCATGGACAACCACAGATGTTCCTGTGAAGTGAGGTATTGTGCAGCTCCCACTGAATGGCTTTCTCTTTGTAGTACACCCGTATGGGCAATAAACATAAATATGTATTTTAATTTTCCGGTAGCTTAATAGATAAATACATTCATTAATGCAAGTCATCAGGTAGGCTCTGCAATCACAGAATTTTTATAAAATTTATACAACACTGTTAATATGGAAAATACATCAATTACAGAATACTATCTTGGGAAAAATTTATATTTGCCTGTTAAAACAAACTAACATTTTGTAAAAAACCAGCTAAATGGGATCAGAACAGTTTCTCAATGTAGTTGAATGTTTTGGGTTTTTTCCCCCAGGGTTAGGAAAAACACTTTTCCCTGTCATGAAAAAGACAAATCACAATCAGTCTGTCACATATAATTTGACAATTTGCAATGCTTGAACAGCAGGAGACCAAGGCACATATTTCAAACATTGCTATTGATAGACGAGTTTTACAGTAGCTCCCAATTTCTATGCTGGATAAACGTCCTGGTTAAAAATAGTTGTGTAACAGATATCCATGAAGGCTTGGTGCACTGGAACCAAAGGACTTGCCTGATTAGCTTTGGTCTTCAAGCTGATAATTTTTAAACATGCATGGGAAATCAACTACTATGGTGCAAGGATCCAGCAAACTAACAGGTGTGCTTCTTGGCACCTACAAATGCTGTGACAAAAAAGGGGAACCTTTCTGCATGAATTCCCAGCTATAGCTTTAAGTAATGGGTAGCAATATGTGCCTGGTATTTAGTTGCTAAAATAAGTATGTAAAGCATGCATCTCCTTTGGAAATTTCTGAAAGGAACTTAACAAAGTATCTACTTCTTGGACATAATGGCCATCTTCAAAGGCAAAACTGTCAAGTACCATTGAAGCTACATTTATTGGACCTATGGGATGACATGTCATAAATAAACATCTTTCCATTGAGTCACAATTTTATACTGCTTGCTATACAGAAAAGATGAAAAGAAAAAGGAGATAAAGAAGAAACTCTTCCTGATTACATAGCACCAAAAAGCCCAAAATAAAACAAACCAAACCTGAGTGCATCATAAATCCTACAGCTTAAAAATACTGAGAAAACAGTAAAAGTTTTGCCATTTAAGAGGATAAGGCAAAGGTACAGCCAACTTTCTCCTTACTAATTTATATTGTGGCTTTATTCTGAAAACCATGGCATGGGATTTCACACTGATTATCTCCCCATAATTTCCACATAAAGTATGTTCAGCTTGCAAATAAACAGATCATTTTTTTTATCTTCCTACAAAGCCTTGGAAGCACAACCTGCCCTCTGAAATGCAAGCCAAGTCTGCTTCTTCTTGTGAATAATCACCAGTTTAAGGCTCAACCTGCTGTGTCACACATATTCACCAGCATTGCATGTGAGAAGCTGAGTGGAACAATTCTATTTGCAATGAAATAGGAGGATGAATTGAATCTCCTTCATTTCATTCCAATTAGCTGCAGTGCAGCTCCCTCCTAACTTGTGTTTTTAGGGCTTGAGGGACAGGAAAAGCAAGATTTAGAACTGATTCTGACAGGGAATGAGACCAATGAGCACGTTTCTAAAGGATGCCACTTTTTAAAAAAAATGGCAGGATGTTGGAGATAGGTCGAAACCTTGGTTGGTTGTTGCTCCAGACTCTGTTGAAATGCCCTGTAATATTCTCTTGACCAATTTCCAAATTAATCAAAATTATTTTGTAAGGGGACTGTGTGCTGCACCTTCAGACACCTCCAGCTGACTGCCTGTGAAGCAGTCAGAAAGGAAATAATCCTTGAGTTTCTTGATGTGTAGACTGCAGAACACTTGTGGCCACATTTCTACGTAAACTTGGCATGGATCAGACAAGAGTATACTTCTTCTTCAGGCTCCAAAGCTGAACTACCCTTTCCAGCTTTTACCAGACTTGATAAAAGAAGAGAGAAGTGTCAGGTGAAAAAGAAACTCCACTCTGCCCAGCTGATCCTGGCTGTAGCAAAGGCTGAAAAAGTGTAAGATCAGGTCAAGCTTTAATGATGCTTCTCTGGGATACTGGTGTGTCTCCAACAGCAGACAGCTCAGAGGTTTTCTGAGCCAGGTTTGGCAGCAGAGGCAAAGAGTTAATGCATCTTGACTGCATGCTACTTGCAAACAAGCCTCCTTCATTTCTGTCCAGAACCTGGCCTAATTACTTTTATTTTTACTGGAAGAAGCAGTCAGCAATTGATCCATACTGACCTACCTTGTATTTCATACATATCTTTGATATTCTTCCCTAGCCATCTCTTGCCAGGCTGAAGAGCCCTATCCTAATTTATTGTGTCTTGCATGGATGGCTACCTTTCCAAATCCCTGAGCATCCTTTTCCAGACATTTACTTGTTGCAGTTTTATCCTTCTTGACATGGGGGAGGGGGAAACAGGGCAGCACACAAGTGTTCAAAATGTGTGCACATTTGTGGAGAAGCATATAAAATCTCTCTAAGTTGTCCATTCCTTGTCATTATTAGGTCTCAGGGGAGAACTGCCTGACTGAAGCCTCTTGGCTCTTCTGACCGTGTAGAATTGGCTGGGGTTTGGGGTGTTATAAGCCAGAATTATAATTCTTAGGCCCTAGAGTATGGTTATGATTTAAGAAATGAGAATTTTAGCAGAAAATAAGCAGTCCTCAAACTTCAGAAGGCTTGTCTGAGAACAAAATATATCTGGAGAGCAAAACAAAAAGTAAAAGTGCTTACATTTTTTGTTAAATTAAAGGGATTATGTTTTAGTCAGTTTTTGAGTAACGATAGGACTGTTAGGTTAATAGTGGATTCCATTTTCCAGACAGTACATATAGTCATAATACACACATAATCACATATTATTCTCCTTAATACATTTACCAAGTTTCATCTTGAAACCACAGGGGTGCTTTTAACACCCATTAATAATATAAGAAGACCGTACTAGAAATCTTCTGATGATTAAGAACCTTCCATCCTACATAAATTGCCAGCCATTTTACACCCAAGTATTTTGATATCAGCTGCATCCTTCAGTTTACATAGCTTTTCTCTCTTTAGTTTTTTACAATCTTTTTACGCAATGTTTTACTAATATTTACTATTTTACTTATAGAGAAAAATATGCTGTCTCACCAGACATTTCCCTGCACTAAAAACAAGCCAAGCTTTTTTGCCTGACTCTTCAGTATTTTGCTGTGCTGGTAGCTTTCCTCTACTCCATTTCAGCTTGAATTAATCTATAAATAGAAAAGCAGAATAGTACATATATATGCCAGACTGCGAGGCTCTTCTGAAATTCCCCTTACTCAAAAAGCTCTCTGGTAATGGCATTGTTATGACAAATCTACTAGAAATGTTTCAGGAGATACCACCTGAGATTACAAGTGGTCTATTAAATTTCCTAACTTCAGAATTCTTCATGATACAGGCACGTTTCATCTTATCAATTAGTTCTCCAAGATTAATCACCTGCTCGTTTTTATCAGTCAGTTCAACTTATAGCAGTAATTCCTCTTAGTTCACCATTATGCAGTTTTTCACTATTGTATTATTGCATTCATTGCACAGGAATTTTTGTATACTCAGAATTGTTCAGTCCTTCATAAGACATTGCTGTCCTTCTCTGTATTGACAGTACTTCCTAACTTTGTTAGTAAAAATCACTGCATACTCCTACTTTTTGTGTCAAGATCACTAGTGGAACCACTCAATAAATTTTTAAATAAAGATATTTTGAGTCAGAAAAGTCTGACAATATTTCGATGAGTTTCATTGTCTCAGTCTTAACTAAATACCATTACATAAAGTCATGTAAAATTCTTTACTGGATTTCTTAGAAATGACACTGATTTTCATCTCCTTGTCTTTGAAACCAGTCATCTAAAAAAGACGTTATATTGTTTTGGTAAGATGCTAGTTGGGCAAATCTATGCTGCATTCTGTTTTCATTTACCTCTATGTTTTTGGTGAGCTCTTGAAGTGTTCTAAAACCTTGCATATAGCTAACATATTATGTAGCTATATAGATCATAATTTATTTTTTACTTTGTAAATGCATATCCTGTGTTGACTGTTTTACAGGTATAACTGTCTTGATTTAAGAGATTTATTAAAACGTTCTGCTGCTGGATCTGCAACTTCATGTAGAACTTCGTGCAGTACTGCAAGGAGAGTATCTAGTTCCCCCAAGTTGAGTACATTAAGTTGTTTGACTTCTGTTTTTCACTTCAGCAGTTGTCATTTCCTTTTCCACATTCCCACTTCTGTTATGCCTCTGTTCCATGTTCAGTATCACCATTTCTTATTGAAAATTGGTCAAAAACTTCTAGAAACACAGCTAATGACTCATACTTGGCCCACTGGAATGAAAAAGTCCAGAATTTTATAATCACAAGCAAAAGCCTAATCCAAAATGTTTGAAGGATTTCTGTGCCAAATATTGCTTCCCAGTATCTGATAGCTGAAGACTTATATTATAGAAGAGAAAAAGAAATCCAAAAGTGTATTATGCCATGTGGAAACAGTAGGAGAAAACAAAACCATTGGCAAAGCCAAAGGACCCTGCAGTGGGAAGGAATGCAGTTTTGGTTGTGCTGCGGGACTCCATGAAATTTGTAATAATATTAAACAGTGACCTTGTCCCATGCAGCATGCCTGAAGAATGGCAAGTGTCTGAATCTATTAAAGCAGGTCATGAGCTGCTGTTTCTTCCATTTGTTCTCTCTCCCTTATAAAGCAGGAGGATAACACCTTCTGGGTTCCTACTGCAAATGAAAAAAACCCCAAACCTCTGAAATCCTGGATTAATAAAATAACAAATAATAGGCAATAAACGTATTCACTAGAAATATCTCCTTTTCTTATCTTTATAGAGTACTTTTAAAATCTCTGACTTAGACACAATGTACAATAAAGCCCATGCATTTTTCTCTTGTTTTTTCTTTACGTATGTGCTGAAGTCTCAGTCTTAATTACAGGAAGTCTAAAACTTGTAATCATTACATACAAATGTGCCTTTCTATCAAAAGAATACAATCATAAGATATTTACGATGTCCAACTTGGCATCAAATAAGCCCTTAGCCTGTGAAAACTTTTAGGACCTTGACTGTAGGAGAAGTGTTGTCTTCTGTAGAGACAGAATAAAACCTGCATTAGATAACTCTTCATGTCCCTTTTTGTTTTTAATATTGAAAACTGAGTTTAGCTATGGGTAGGAACTAGCCCTAAGATAAAAGATCTGTTCAATAATATTTGTGATATTTCATATGGTCAGCTTTGTCACTCTTCGTTTTTAGATTGGCACACTTCTTAATTGAGGGATTATTTAAGACAATTTGAATTTAAATATGAAATTATAATTATTTTTTGTTATTTACATGCATTATTTTTTCAAATTTCTCTGACTCTATATTAGATAACTTCACAATATTTTACTGGTCCTGTAGTGAAATTTAACTGCATTTACCAGAAGCTGTTCACTCTCCAAGAATTAATTCTGACACCAGCTGAATACATTGTTAAAATCTGAGGGGACTGGGAATGGAAAACATGTCAGAAAAATGACTCCTTGTGAACTAGGAGAAAAGTAAAAAAAAAAAAAAAAAAAAAAACCCCAAGATTTTAAAATGTTTTTATCCATACACTACACTTGGAATTTGTCTTACAGCACCTCTGGTATTTGCTCTCACTCCTTTCTCTTGGTGTTTCGAACATCACCTTCATCTCTGAATTAAGCTGATCTAATTGGAATTTTATCTCACTTATTTTTTCACTCCTGTCAGGAACACTTGGTGCTGGCATGTATGGCAACACATGGGAGGAAAGGATTGTTTTAACAACCTCATTGACTTTTCAGCCTCTCTGTTACCACAGCCATCAAATTCCAGTTTATTCTTTTAGGAGCCCTCATCATTCCACAGTTCAAGGTGGACAAAAAGAAAAATAATTTGGTCACTCAAGAGTGAGAAAGTCTATACTCCCACAACAAAACTAGTCAGACAGCTATCTCAAAATTTACAGGCTCTGTTGACTGACTCCTTACCTATCTTCCCTGATTCCAGTCTTCCCACTGCCTCTCCTTGCTTCCCCCCTCGCCACCATCCTGCACTTCTCTGATGGCTTTTCAACAGTCCAGTGACAGAATCATGTGAATGCAGATAAATGAGAGGTCAAACAACATTATTTTTTTCCCTCAGGATTATTTTACCCACAGATCAAAAACCGAGGATGGGAATATTTGAGACCATCCCATAAGAAAACAAGAGGAAGGTAAAACCAATAAATGCTCATTCTCACAGTCCCTCCCTTCTAAAAGGTTAACACTCTCCTTAACCTACATATCTACTGAAAAAAGTGCAAAGGCAAAGAAATTATCGGGCAGCCAAAATTATTAATTCAAATACTAGAAGTTTCTTAAGTTATAAAGTTGATTTGACATGCTTTACAGGGATCGTAGCTTATAGGTACATAGTTAATTTCTGTAAAGATTTTAAAAGGATATAAAAGTGCATATGAAACAGGGTTTTTCTAAGGATATCAAGCAACTATTGTTTTCAGGGAAGAAACAAAATCACTCTATTAAAAGATTTGTTTCTGACATGGTGTTTTTTTCAGCGAAGCCCAGACACTCACAGATAAATACATTCCCTACATTTTTGCCTTCATAAATAAACTTTCATTTCCATTTGCTTTTATCTCTTTTTGTTTTTTTATAAGTGGGAGACAAATGCACTAAAATCATATTTCTTTCCTGCCACTGGACATTATTAAGTAGCACAATGTAGATTTTCTTTTCTGTTGCTACCTATAACAAATACATGGTAGAAAGGGTATTAAAAATGAAGTGTTCATGTTTCAACAGAAAAAAATAATGAAATTCAGATTTGATCTTGAATGTTCTTAATCTACAGTCTTGTACTTTAATACCTCATAGGCCTTTGCCAGTTTAGGAGATTTTAAAATTACATGTATTATAAGACCTAAGTACAAAATATTCCTAAGAAAGAATTCCAATCTTATTTATTTTAATAAATTTCTAATTTTGTGTATGTATCCCATCCCTTAACTTTACTTTTACTTAAAAAAAATAAATGAAAAAAAACACCCCACTGATCTAGATAAAAGTCTAGGTTTTGAAGATAAAAGCAGTTGGCATATTATATCTTAGTGGCTTTCTATGATGTATGATTTCTTTATATGATGAAAATGCATCTTTTAAAAACATTTAAAACATATGCATGATAAATTGGTGAGCTAAAATCTCCCAAAGACATATTTTTCTTTCATATCATCCTGTCCCATATTAAGCAATTATGGAAAAGAACACTGACTACACCACAGATGTTTCCTAATTAAGTGGATCAAGGAAGACACAGATGCTAATGACTCTATTTTTGGTTTATGTGTGGGCTATTTATAGCCTGCAGTGCTATACATATATACACCAAGAGAATAAGGTACAAATCTAAATTCAACTTCCTTAAGAAGCAGTTTCTTGATAAAAAATCACTTGAAACTCTATTGTTTCAGAACTGTAATTTAACATAGACTATATGTATGCTTTTAAGAATCAGCTCCTGTGGTTCAGTTCTATGTTCCTTCTCTACTGTTTTGGTTTTTCTCTGACCAATATCTAATGTTTTGGGTTTTTTTTCTAGACTCTTCCTTTCTCACTATTTTTATTTCAGTGCCCTATCTTCTACTTTGTAAATGTGCTTCAGTGAAGGAGTAGTTATTCACTTGTGCCATTCAGGTAAATATTACAGCCTTCTGGTTGATTTTAATGTTGTCTACATTCATCTTTTGAGAATATTTGTTAAATCTTCATATAAAGTTTCTTCTGATATCATCAGACCTTTCCCTGACCTAAATAATGAAGTTAAGGGTGTATTTCAGTTTGAACCAGAGTGTACTTTGAAACTGATGTCCCAATTGTCCCCATTTATCATCACTTAGTCGTCTTGGAGTACACATTTTGAACACCTTTGAATGAAACTAAGCCAGAAGACCAGGAGTATATTTAGTTTGTTCCAGCCACAAATAACTACTCAATACACATGACCAGACTATCACTAGCACAAAATGAATACCCAAATTGTTTACAGTGCTGCTTTTAACTTCTGAACCTCATTGCATTTCATTAACCCGTTCTTCTGGGCCTCTCTGCCTGCTGGTGTAAAGCTGAACTACACCACACAACAAATGCTGGGGATGGAGTTGTCTTTCATTCTAGTACCACCTTCTGGTTTTGAATAAACATACATGGTAATGTCACATAAAGAATGTGCTGTTCTTTGGATGACATTATAGGAGAACTCTGAAATGGCTGCAGGTGAACCGTTTAATCAGTGCTATAAGGAGGGAAAACCCCAGCTGGGATTTTTGAAAACTTCATGTGATGAGATGTGTATAGATGAAAGGCAGATGAATGAGATGTAAAGAGAAGCCCCAAGGAAAGCACTATGGTTCCACAGGAAGAATGAAAGGACTCCTACAGAATAAACAGACTATCCTAAATATGACTTGGGATGTCTTTGAGGACAATGAGTCACAGAAGAAGAGTAACACATTTAATTCTGAAAGTTTGCTGTCTTCAGATACAGATGGAGTCTTTAGAAAAGCTCACTGCTAGTTTAACTAGCATTGAACCAAACCCTGTTACTCATTCTAGCATGCAGAGGACTGCACACATATTTTGTGGTATAGGTTGATTCATAGTTAGGAGTTGCCATCCCAGCCCTGCTAAATTTCCTTGAGTTTATGCAGTTGGTTCTGGTGTATCCATAAACTTCATCCATGTTGACTATATCTAAATTAGAAAATAAAACAATATCAGGGTGCTGATAGGCTCAATGATTACATTTCTAGAGTGGTCACTACTAGCTTTTTTTTTTTGCCTAGATTGTCTTTTACTAACCTAAATATTTTCCAAATAGAATTTGGGAATAAGTCCAGTCCTAGAAGTATTGTCAACTGGCATCTGTCCACTCCTTACCAGAGTAGCATTATACAGTACGATCATGATCAGAATATGCCAGTGGTCCAAGCTGGGAAAAGGGATCATGGCTGCATTTAATTTCCTAATAGAAATTAGCTGCTGAATTGAAGCACGTGCTTTACCCTTTGTCTGGCTCATTCTAACAGAGTGTCCCCAGAGGGATACGGTATAGGAATTAACCCTTCCAATCTTTAAGTATTATCCCTTCTCACAATTGTGAGAAAAAAAATCTGTAATGAAAGATAACATCTTGGCTAATATATATTAGTGTAAGTAGAAGGTTGACATGATTTCACTGATAGTTTATACAAAAGCTAGGCATTTCCTTTCTACAAAGGAATTCCTATATTAAGAGATTTTAAAGCCCAAGAGAGCAGCTTTATTCAGAATAATGCTACTTGTTATCAGAGTAATGAACTTAAAATCATTAACAAAAGCAATGTGCCATTCACAAAGTAGTCTTCTGTCTGAAGAAGACTAGTAATGTCTTCCCCAATTCTGTTCAGACTAGTACTGTCTGAAGAGACTAGTAATGTCTTCCCCAATTCTGTTTCCATATTTAAAAGAACTTCATATTTATTTACAATCAGAGTCACAGTGAATACTAATTCTCAGGAATTATTTTTCCGTCTTTCATCATGTAGGATATTGTGTTTTCAGACTTGTAGTGATGAATGCTATAAAAAAACCCCCTGGATATTTATTAAAATTATATACTTCTTGAAACTGTAGATGGATGTTAGAATAGCATTGTAAAAGGAAAACACATTCTTAAGGTTATGCTTAGCAGCAAGGATCCCCAGTAGCAGGTAGAATTTCTCCAGTAGTCCCTGAGGCTGGCTAACAAGGCTCTTCAATCTCCTCCAGGGCATGCTTTAAAGGGGTTTGTGATTGCATCTTTCTTGCGTCTATTTTGATGAAGAACGACTAGAACTGTCCATAGCTGATTCCCTTGATCATGTCTGCTCCTTTCCTAGACCCATCTTGGCAAGACCACTGACCACCCAGAGTAAGTTTTTGTATTTGGGTAGTAGAAAATCAAAAGGGGAAATGACATTTTGCTCTCTCCAACACTGTGCTTCGATGTCTTGATTTTTAGAGTATGTCTTGTTTGTCATGCTCTCAATTGTTGCCTTCCTTACAAGTTTCTTCAGTATAGCCCCATGTTTTTATAAGTGCAATGCCATGAGAAGCTTCAATTGTCCAAGCTCCTTTTGATTTATGTTTAGCTTGCTATGTGCTTTGCAGAGAAGCTATACATGACACAGCATTAGACCAGCCTGAGAAAGACTATGACCTTTCCCTTTCACCAGCCACTGCACATATTTTGTTAGATTTACATAAATCTTGCACAGCCTTCTCACCAGACTAATAAGGAATGCCCACTACAAATCTAGTGGTGGACAGCATCCAGAGAGGATTGAGACATGCTATTTTGTTACAGAAACATGAGCTGCCTTTCTGGTGCAACAAATGCTATCCAGTATTCAGTAGAAATGTATTCCTGGTAACACTTATGTATTTTGACAACTATTCATTGATGGATATTCATAGCAGTGTTAATGGGTAAAGCAGTAGTACTGCCACCATACAAGGCTGAAGGCAGTAATTCTGATCATCTCCACCTAAGAAAATGAATTCTCGGGAAAATTTCTGAAAAGAAATGGGGAATCCTGAACACACAACTTCTTGTGCAGGAGGAGAAGCCTGGCTTATTTAGTTTAGCTCAGTATTGCTCAACCTCTAAACACACCAAATTCCAAAAAGAGCCACAGAACATTAGATGCAGTCAACAGCACCTCAGTCACCCCCAGGGTGCTACCAGTCTCATGGCAATAAATTTTGGCTGAAACAAACTGATGCATTAGGAACTGATAATTTGATTGCTGATAGCACCCAATGTACATCACACACAGAGATGTCAGGCTATAAAATAGGAAAAGGAGGGAACAAAAGTAAATTAAATATGGGTAGCTGTAATCTAGACTGTAGGTATTTTCCCTGCATTACATGATAGCCACGTGACAAGGAGGCTGTTCTGGTGACCCAGGAGGTCTCATGCTGCAATATGTCAATAACAAACCATTTATCTTTTACCTTAATGCATAGGTTAGCTCTGCCATGACTACTTTTAAAGCATATATTTGTAATTTCAGCTAGTTTAGATTTTTCTGTGCTCATGATCTAGGTTTCATTATTTATAGGTTATAATTCTTTTTTCAATATTTGCCCCTTGATCTGTGTAATATCTGAGTAGGGTCAACTCCCAGTAGTAAATCTCTCTTTAATGTTTGCCACTGCCACGAGTCCTACAAACTCTTCTGACAATTAATGCGACGTTCCTCTCCCTTCTTGTTTTCTAATAGTCTTAGTACAAACATATCTTAGTCTGTTGTTTCACCCTAGGTATGTTGCTTGTCAGCCCTCTGGGGCTCTGGCCCCCTTAGTAAATGCAACCTGAGTTGCCATAGTAAAAAAAAGTGAATATAGAGCAGCTTCAGCAAAAATAGTGATGAATGTGAAATTAAGAACTTAGAGTTAAGAAATTCCAGAATTAGTATCCCCTGCATCCTTAATTAGGATTATCTTGTAGTATTGGTAAAATCTATATAATCATAATCATATACATTATTTTTATTTAGTTTTACATACTTCTGCTTCATTCAGTGAACAGTATGCAGTTCTGCTGTGACTACCTCCGAGTTGTGCTGCAAAAGAATGTTCTTTCCTTAGGATCTTTGCAGATTTGGAAAGCAAGTTTGGAATTAGAAGATTGTCAAGGTACCAGCTATGTACCACCAGGAAACCAGCAGGTAATTACAGACACGGGTTCAGTCACCTCCCTGAGGCTGCACTGGAAGTCAGTGGCAGCACATAGGATTGCATACAGGTATTTTAACCCCTAGTTTAAGATCCTCAGTATTAAACCATCCTAAAAAATTACATATGTCAGTCACCTTCTCACAAGTAAAGGATGTTTTTAATGAATATATTGGTTCTTGGAAGTTGCACTGAATAATCTGACTGTATAATTAGAAATTTAGTCATGGCTTTTCCAACCCAGGTAGTATACATATTTGTCAAGAAAACATTGTTATGATCTGTTTCATCTCAAATTTGCCTTTGGGGGTCTGCGTTTTTGAGCACTGGTATTATCACATCTTACTCGAAGATAGTTTTGCAGTATTCCAAAGCAGAAAATTCTCCCTTTCAGTCATAAAAATTATTCCGACCCCACAATAACTATTGTCAAAACTGCAATATAGACCCATCACTTCTCTCCAATATTTCAGTGGCATGAAATAAATGAAGCTGCTGAGAAAAAAAAAAAAAGAATGAAGGAAATACTTAAGGAAATATTCCAACTTTTAAAGATGCTGCGTATATTGAGTGCAATCAAAAGAAGCAACAGAGTTATGCTGGTTTTAAACTATTAGAAGTAGAGGCCAATGAGACACATTGCTGCTGGATTGAATGCAACAACATAACACTACATGTAATTTTCCTTTGCTGAATTTGAAGCAGAAGCCATTGTATTAAAAAACCCACAACAGATAACAGTACAAATAGACCCTTATTCTAGTGCACTCCCATGTTTGATGACCACTACACATTTTTTATGCAGAACAATTTAATACCGCTGTGTTGTGGGAATGTGCAATGCCTTTATCTTCTGCTTAGAATATTCTTTCTGATGCTCAAGGATCAAGCACTTAATGAGTCTTTCAATATTATCTATTCACTCTAAGTGGTAGAGTAAAAGCTTCATGGAAAAGAGTCTATTTGATCTAATACATATATTTTTATATGCTGTTATGAATTCCATATTATGCCTTTTGATGTAAATTCCCATATGTGGTCCTTATGGAGCCCTTTATAATTATTTCATTATGGTGTTAAATCATTCCTAATCAACAGATAGAAATTATTATTTAAAAAATATGATTTAGGCATTTCAAAATGCATGGAAGAAACACATTAAACCCAAACAGCCATGTTTGTTTTCATACACAATGAATGTTAAAAAATTCTCAAAAAAGGCATTATTAGCATTCAAAAAAATGAGAGAAAATGTGGATTTTGAAGCAATTAGGAAATTCAGTACCCCTTTTCACTCCTGTAACTCAGCTATGATCAGATGTCTTGCTAGTGCAGAACTGAAACTGAAGCTTTGTATTGTAAGCATGAAATAATCAAAACTGGTAGAAGTTATCTGTTCAAACATGATTTGAAAATTATAGTTATAGTACCTCTGGCTATTGTATATTTTCCTTGTGTTGAAAAACATATGATTAAAATTATTATTTACACACACACAAACATATTCAAAGACTATAACTCCAAGGGATCAGTTCTGCTCCTAGGTACAGATCACTCTATAACTGTGGTTTGAAATACACATTTAAACATTTGCATATAAAATGTTAATTTCATTTACCTAACAAGTGGACTGATTGCCTGACCAATTAATTATATTTTATTCCTTCAGCCTATTCCAGTCTCTATGTGATAATAACTATTGCATCTCTGAATGATACAACGTAACACAAGGTGTTATTTCTTTCTTCTTCCTTATAATCTGTAGAGATGAAGTTGTGCATTCTCATTATGGATATCCACTTTATCATGGGGTGTAATGCTTTTTTAAAAATGCTGGACTGAAAAAAAAGATGGGTATTTTTGCATTTTGTTCTCTGACAAAGCTGTGAGGAGACTAGTGTAAACCTTCATTCAAGCAATTTACCAGGAGGCCTTCAGCACGTGGAATGTTCTCAACAAGTGTGTGTTTAATGGATTTTCAGGGGGGTGGCATTGATTGCTTCAGTTATTCCCATGGAAGTCTTCAAAAATAAAAACTGAGAGTGGGACTGAAGTTGTATTTTTGGAAACACTGATAACATTAGAAAGCAACTTGGTAGTTGTGCATTTCACCAGCCATGGAGTCTGAGAAGGAATGTTTGGTTAAGGTATTTTAGAGATTTCATATCTAAGAAAAGATAATTACTACAATTTCATCCTGGGATGATAGTTAGTTAGCAAGTCTAAGGCTGAGGAAAGGGATTCTTACACATGGTGTGTAGAAAGCAACACTTTTGGCAGTTATGATGATTTGAACATTCAAGAAGCAAAAAGGCATCCTAATGGATTTTCCTAAAGAGGATGTGCTCTTACAGGCAGAGGATGCTGCAGAAGGCAACTTTGTAACCATTTCATTCTCCTACCAACAGTGCCTGAATCATCCCAAAGTTTCTTTCACCCCTGTGTTCTATATGCAAGTGTTGATCCCAATCAAACATTAGAATATCTGGGTGTCTGTTCTGTTTGCATTGAACCTGTATGTGCTGAACAGGGAAATAATTTTAGGATATTGTTGATGTTTCAGTCCACAATGGATTTTCTACTATAATTTCTAATAGATGTTGAACAGAGAAGAAGAGAGGATTATTTAGCTGATGAATCTTTGGAGATATAAATACAACCCTGCAAAACCGAGCTCTGTTTGATCTAAATGACCAAGGCCTTCTCCTGTGAGTCTGCTAATCTTTCCCATACACCCATGGACTGTCTGACTGATGGCTGGAAAATACTGCATATAGGCCTAGCATTGGGAATATGAGTATGACCATGAGAAATGTTACAGATTTGACAGTCGCCTTAGTTTCCTGCACTTGAATAAATAACTAAATGAGTGCTTCATGGGTCCATGCCAGTCAGGTCTGGAAAGTGTCCAATCTGTTTCAAACTCTAGACTTTGAACAGATTGTTTCTGGTCCCTCGTTTTAGGCTTTCAGACTCTATATTTAAATTGTCTCAACTGCTGAAACTATCACTCTTGACTGGGTGACTCTTCTTTGTTTCCTACAAGGACAGAATTTAATCTCTAGGAACATCCTGTATTCCTGCCTGGACCTTAAATGAAGTTTCAGATTTTGGGGGAAAATAATTTTAGAATGATAGCCATTTTTAAGTATAGAAGAGTCACAGATCTTTCAATGGACAATCTTTCAAGATATGATCATCCTTTCTCTTGGGTCCAATCTACCTGTCAGGATGAAAAGGCGTTGCTGATTCCCCATTTTCCATCATCTTTCTGATTGCCTGTCCTGTTTGAGGCATGAGAAAGTGCAACAAACTGAGAGCAGATAATAAGTATTTGGTAAATTATTGTGTGAACCACTGATCAGCTTTACATCTTAGTCAGATAAACTTGATTTAGTTTAGCTGCTCTCTCTGGAATCTTGGCTTCTGGGAAGCCAGTTTAAATGTCCCTGTATCACATTTCCCAGTTCCTATGGTAGTGGAGTTAGATCCAGATGAGACACCTCTGCCCTGAAATGCTGAGTTTTACAAATGAATGAACTTTTGGGCATCAACTGTTCTAATATTCAAGGCCCTAAAAAACCACACTAAAAATCAAAGCTGTTTGTTTAACACGTAGTTCACTCCACCCAACTCCAATTCAGTTTCTCAATAGTGGTTTTTAAGATTTCTAGGGGAAACTCCTTTCTAATTCTGCCACTATTAGACTTACCAGCAAGTGATGAATGTTTCTCTGTTAAAGTTTAATCAGGATGCAGCACTGTCGGAGGAGCTGAAGATGACTTGACACATGTGGTTCCTGGGGTGCTCTCATCAGGCCTCTAAGACTTCAAACTTAAGGCCATATATTGTTTGCTTTAAGAAGCATGCTTGCATATTCGCTCTTAACTTGAAACTTTTCGATCTGGTTATGTCCAATACTGTTATTAATTCCTGAACACAGAAGACTTATATATGTTATTAGATGAAAAGCATTTTTGAGGGAAGAAAATTAATTGCCATTTTCAAGTATAAGGAATGTTAGAAGTTTCCAGCATTTTGCAGCACACTTCATAGTATTTATGGGTCTATGTAGCCACAACATGCCTTTCTTATCACTTATCCAGAGGCTGTGTGAAACCCTACCTGGTTCCTTTTGGTATTTAACCCACTAGTGAAACACAGAAATAACACAACATTTTTTGGTTTTGCTACACAATGCTTGGGGTTCTTCAAACAAGTGGCTGTACACCAGAAAGAAAGGGCCATTATAATCTTCCAGAGGTAAGAGAGTAGGTGAGGTTGGAGAGGAGGTGATACAACAATTGTGAGCTAGTGCAAAGGCAGAATAGCATATAGAGCATAATCACAAAGGCTAAAGTGTGACTTGATACTAATCCCTACTGGTCTGAGTTACAACTAGAACATAATGATGTGCGTGAAAATTGACAGACCCTGAAATCTACCTGCAAGAGAAAATAATTTGGGGATATTTTTGTCATTTTAAAAGAAGCAGTGAGGCAGGAAGTGAGACGACATGAAAAGAGCAATTGCAAGGAAGGAAGCTGGCTAACCAACATAGTGCTACCAGCTGCAGCTGGCCATTCCAGAAAAAGCAATACAAAACAAAAGAGACAATAAGAATGATGGGACAGATTTTCCAGGAAAGAGTTTTTTCATCTCATTGAAAAAGTGAGGTTTATATCATAGTTGAAGGAGAATTGCCCTAGGACCTGTCGGGTTAATACAGTTCCCATAGTAAACAAATACAGGAATAAGTATTTCCAAATTCAGCTTTAGGATTGTCATCTTCCTAGCAATTTTGGAACAGCACAAGGTTAAGTTTTCTTTTGTTTCGGAAGCAGAATTAAGGCCCATCCTTAGTTTTTGTGCCACATGAATCTTATACCGACCATCCTGAAAATATCGCAAAAAGATGAAGAATTGCTGTTGTAGTGATTACTCCACTTAGTGTAGTCTTACAGTATGGAAACAGTTCACTGACTGCCTACTATAATATAAATGAGCTCTTATCACTTCTAATACTTTGACTGTTTGCTGACAGGAGGAAACAACATCATTTCATCTTTTATCCTTTCATACATGATCTGAAAGAGCAGTTTTCTTGTTCTGTCTGCCATAAGTAAAAGACTCTGGTGCCATCCATCCTATTGCTGGACTCCCCTCCTCCTCCTTGCTGGACTATAAAACACACACTGGAAAATCCTACCTATTGCTATAACAGTCCAGCAAGAGGCAATATAGAGAAAACTAAAAATGTTAGAGGAGATATCTTGAAGTCTATCTGAAAAAAAACCCCAGTGTGCCATGAGACTTGCAACAATATCCAAGAGTTGTTGTAGTCTGCCGTGTGTTTCATCTCCATGGAGTTTATTGTAGACATGGAGATTACATTTGTTGTCTTGGAACAGAACAATTATTGATTTATCCAGGATGAAATGCATTGTAGCTCTCTCAAATTTATTCTAAAAAGTAATCTGGATGCCTGAGTCAATCTGAAGAGATGTAGGTAACTCCAAATGACAATACATTCCATCTTAAGATCTCTAAAATAAGCAGGATATCTCTGTCTACGAAGTCTACCAAGGGAGTCTAAATGCTAAATACCCCTTAATGTTTAAAAAAATCTTGTAGAGCCATCCCTGACATTTAACAAGTTAATCCTTTTTTTAAACAAAAATAGGGGAAAAAATACAGACAAGAAAATAGAAATTAATTACTGGGGCAAATAGCTATAGAATGAGGAAGATGTCCTTATGGTCTGTGAGGCTACCTCATGTGCTCTTTCATTTTGCAAATTATGATTTAATATATTCTTTTAGAACATATCTAAAGTATTGAATATGAAATATGATTTAAAAATATTTTTCAAGTCATCAGAAAGGACATTCTTTTCAAGTAACCTTCAAATTTTAAAAGCACAGTCCTTAATGGCATTCATCATCAGTTATTTTTTACCACAAATGCAGTATAAAATTTACTCAAAACTTTCTTAAGAGTGCATATGGCACTGGAAGAAAGAATGATTTTAGTGTAGATGAAAGAAGAGAACATGCTCTTAACATTCCTCTTGACGGTAACATTAAAACAGTAACAGAAATGACAATGTATTTACTTTTATCTGATGTTATGTCCAATGGAGGAGTGAACTAAGGAAGATTTTCTGTGATATGAGACCCAGTTCCACAAACTAACATTTCATAGTGTACTAGTGGGGAGTGACATCAACATTGATCTTGGGGCATACTTATTCTCAAGGGCAGTTACAGCAGTCCTGCAGCTTACAGGAAAGATATCAGGCACAAAGTGTCAGGGTTTGTCACAGAGTAGATAGATTCACCACTGCCTGTGCACTGGAGACAGTAAAGCTCCTCCTCCACAGATGAGATTTCTATGGGACCAGTGCCAGACATGTTCCAGAGAGAAAGCAATACGTAAAATTGGTGTATATACATGACTTTCTCAATGCCACCAGTTAGGCAGCCAATAAAAGTAACATTGCTATTACTCTACTTCATTTGCAGCTGAATTCTGGTTCCAGACGTTCTGCTGTGGAAAAGAAACCCCCAAAAAAGTGAAAGACTGCTGAGCAGCCTTACGAGAAACACTGTCTAACTGTCATAAAAGAGCACTTATTAGAGAGATATTTCCTTCCTCTACAGTATTTTATCGTATGGCAGTTTTCCTTTCTTTACTCACAATTTTTTCTTGTCTTATCTTTAATGCTTTTTTTTCTGTCTGTTCATTTTTGCAACTAGACATCACGATTCAGTGAGTGAGCTACTGAAAATATTTCAGATCCATCCAAGTTCAGATCAAATTGACCATCTGAAGAAGAGCAGCATAATATATCTTAGTCTTGCCTCAACTTTGAACTCAAATGAAGAAAAGCAAAGTTTTATATCCCATTTTTCTCACCTGAAGCAACAATGCATGGCTGAAAAAAAAGAACAATTTTATTAGAAGTTCTATAAACTAAAACTGGATTTTCTGTACATTCTGTGTTAAATATTTTCTAAATATAATCACTGAGGTATGACCCTTTCCCATATTTTTATTTATAGTGCCATACTACCTTGTTATATGATTGAGTGTTCTATATTGTAGTCTATGCTCATGATAGGTTTGAAACTTTCCTAAGAAGAAATGGTTGATTGTACAAACTTTCACATTTCTCTGTATCTCATCTGCTTATATCCCATATGCACATTCTGTCTCTTGTTGAAGACCACACATGAAAAATGTCATACTTAATATTTTATTTCTCAAACCTGATGCACGGAAGGGTTTTGGCTTTCAAAATTGAACGTGAAAGTGGATTGTAGCTGTAACCATAGAATTGCTACCACAGCACCATAAAACAGTATAAAAGAGTGTCAAACTTTCAGCACTTGAAAAGAAAGCCTGATTTAAAAAAATATTTCCATATGTTAATCAGATGTTCACACTACTTTACACATTTTGATGTTAAATCTACCCAGAGACAGATATTATTATATGCAAGCACCATCAAGTGGCATCAACTTTCTGGAGAAAAACTGAAGAGATACAAATGTGTCTTTATTTTGTATGTGCTAAATAGAGCTTTGCCTTGTTAAACTGGATTGAAACAGTCTACAGCACTGAGAGCCACACAAAGAAAGATGTATATGATCAAAGGTAATTAGAACAAAACTAAACATAGTTCAGGGACCTTCAGAGTTCTTTCCAAATCTTGCAGGATGTTATATACTGGAAACTATCTCAGGCAAATAGCTAAGGAAGATTAATTCATTGATTAAAATCTTGTCAATGAGAGACAAGGGCAAAGAGAAAGTAATAGACATCAAAATAAAATAAAGACCAGTAAATAATTCCATTTGTCCTATGACACTTCAAACTTTATGTGCTTTCATATATATCTTTCTGGAAGTCTATCTCTATGCATTTAAGAACATTGAATGATAGTGAAAATCAGCCACAATTCATACAATTAACCATCCAAATTATAAAATCATTTGTGATTCTTATGTAGCACAGATTAGTTAAGATACTTTGGTTAGTTAAATAGGCTCTTTTCTTTAATATAAAAGACTGGATTATAGCATGTTTTTTTCTGATAATCTTGATACTCCTTCAGACATGGACTTTTCATGTAAAGATTTTCCTACTAGAATCCTCTGTTAAACCTGCCCACCAGTTTAAGCTTATGCATTAATTTAAAATTCACTTTTCATGAGGCATGTAGTCAAGGCCTACACACAGAGATTTTGTATGCTTTCAAGTATCACAAAGCAGCAAAATTTTATTCAAATCAGTAGAATATTCTATAAGCAGAATAAGATATTCACAGGCAAAACAAGAAACACTTATATCCTTAACTCATCATCCTCTTCTAACCACTCTTGAGCAATAGGGGGGTTACATTCCTTTCAGTGTCCTTTTGCTGAGCTCAGTTTCTCCACAACATGGAACTTCTCTCATCTTGGCTTTTTCTCCAACTTCTCTGAAGTTGGTGGAGTCCCTTTGATTTATAATTAGAAGTGCTTGTCTTCTCCTTCCTGACTCCAAAGTCCTTTTATGTGTGACTAACTTGGTCAATGTGTTTTAAAAGTGCCGACTGGGAAGAATGTAACTGGGACAAACTTTACCCTCCCGAAGACAAACTACAGAAAAAAGTAGCTTCTTGAGGCCCTCCTCTGTTTGTCATGGGCCCTACACATACCAACTAATATAATTTCATTATAAATATACAGCCATGGAGCACACTCTTTATCTATTGCCATAACACAAGGAGTTTGGGGGGAAAACACAGCAGCCACTGTACCAGTCATTAAAAATGCCTCAGTCTCAACGGCTGTTCAAAAGCTGTTGGTATATGGATAACCACAAGCTGAAGCATCATGTGCTACAAATTTGAAGCCATTGTTGCAGTCTTTGTCTACTGCTTGAATCAGGAAAATGATAGCATTGTTCCATGCTCTCTCTGATCCAATATTACATGCTTGAAGCAGTTTTCCTTGTAGTACTTTTTCCAGCTTTTCCTCTCAGTTATTGGATAGGACTCATGCCATAGAGGAGAATCTGGTCAAGAAGTGGAAAATACTACTGAGCAGAGCAGTGCTTCGTAAGGAAGTGGGTGTCATGGAGGCATTTAAAAGTGAACTTGCTTAAGGACTAGAGTTGTTCTGCTAAGAACAAAATCCATTGATATGAAAATGATGGTGCAAGGTCCACTAGGAGCTAAGCACCTAATCTGGGGAGATTGATGTGTGCTGTCTTGGACCTGAAATGTTTTGCAAGTGTTGTAGGCAAGTTCATGGGGCAGACTTAGCTTACCCTACTTGCTGGGAATTTCCCCTCTCTAAAGTTGGGATGGACTACCAGTGTGCTCCAACCCTATCCAGCTGTCAGAATAGCTCTTTGTGGCTATCTGGTGATATCGGTGTGAAATTAACTGTGAAATGAAAAAGACCTATAACGAACCTTTTCTAGCAACTTGTCTAGCCCAAAGCAAGGGGTAGTGATTAAAAGGGTTGCTATGAACAGTAAGAATACCACATCCCAAGCTATTTGCTTGCACTTTGAACCAGAGCATCACAGAGCAAATGCATGACTTATGTTGTAGCTTCATGCTGTCTCTAGGAAACCTTTCATAAAGTTAATGGATACAGCTGTCACCCTTTGAGACAAAGCGATCTTCTGAGTTTAGCAGGAAAGCTGTGGCTATTACATTCAACTTGGGTTCAGATTTTTAGAACATTTCAAGCATCTTATTCCTACATCAGTTTTGCTGGACAGTAACGTAAGCAGAAAGTAAGAAACAATTTCTGGGGTTAATGTCCAGATTTGCACTGTAATACTGCTAAAACCATGAAGAAACATGGGCTCCAAACCCCAGTGCGTCAGGGACAAACTAGGGGAGAGGCTCTGTGCTGTGCATAAGTTACTGTTGTTCTCTTATGAAGTATGAACTACAACTCATGTTCTGAATGCAATCATATGTATCGTAAGTAATTGCGTCAACACCTTGAGTGAATCTTGGCCATTACAAATTCCTTTTTTAAAGTTTATGTAAGTTATCAGATCTCATTCTCTCTGGCAAGGAAAATCCACTTGCAGAAAATGTGTTTAATTATAAAGCAAATTTATGTGGAGTGAGAATACTTTTCTTTAATTTCTTTCTTTTTCTCCTTTCTTAATTTCAGCTGGTTTAACATGCAACATTCCTTCTTAAATAGCTTGCCTCACAACTAAAAAGGTGGATCAAGGTTTATTTCTCAGATCTTCACAGACTTTACTAGAACCATGTGATTTCTTATTCTGATGGTGCTTTTAACATTTCAGTTCACTAGACTTCATATGGTTAGGGATACTACTGGGAGTGGTAAAAAAACCAGATTTGCCTCATGACCATCCTCATCCTTAACACACACAATGATATCAGTTTCTAAATCTAAATCTCTTTGTAAGTCTCAGTTCTGGCTTTAGGGCTTGTTGCCCTAAAGATTCCTTTTCTTTCACAGAATTTCTGATTCTTATCAGCATTCAACATTTTTGAGCAAATGGTATTTCTCTTGAATGGCCCATGCACCTTCACAGCTGCTTGTCAAGCTGACAATAAGTAGATATACTGAATGTATGAATTATGCTCTAAATGCTGAAAGGAGAAATAGCACTCATTGCCTGTAAAGATGCAGTGGAACATGCACTTCACCTTGTCCCATAAATCAGTTAAAGCCGTGTGGTTTTTTTTATTAATGAAACCCCAAAGATCTTAATTTAAATCCAATAAATTCAGTCTTCATTTATGAACTGGCAATAATGTTTTAAAAAAGCTCAGTTCAGAATTAAATATTATTAACTTAAGGTGGATCTGAGAGAATGAAGAAGCAGAGGGTCAACAGGAAGGGAAAATGCCATTCATTGGGCTGAACCAGGGTCGCAAAAAGTGTAGGGTGAGAATGGCAGTACTGGAAGTGGTGGCTAAATGATACTGATGATGTACAATTTAACTTGCAAACACCCTCTCTAACACCTTTTTAGTACTGCATTCAGTTTTGAAAATGAAATAGGATTGTGCAGTTAGAGATTTCTTGTCTGATCAGATAAATCTACTGACAAAATAACCATAAACTGAGCAAATTGACAGCTGCTATTGTGGTTGCTGGAACTTGTGAGCTATTTCCTCTTGTGAGGCAATGTATTTTCATAGTGCATAAACTAAAATGACACACACGAAAAGAAATTGAGTTGAAGTTAGCATTTACAATAGATGTTTGAGTTCTAAGGAAAGTTGATAGCACAATTTTGCTTTAAATACTTGTTTGTGTTTTGTTTGTCTGTATCACTAAAGATTTATCTGTAAGAATTAAGAATAATTACTGGGATTGCACGATCACTTAAATTCATCCTTAACTGTGGAGGATGGTGTCACAGTGACTGAATTTGAGGAGCTGATCCTGCTAATGTAAGTCTAATTCCATGCAATGAATCCTACCATGTACTTCAAAGGCAATACTGACATAACCTCTCCTAAAACTTCTTTGCATCTTCACAATCTCAACCTTCTATTGGTATTCATCCTCCTTTCTTTTCTGATTTCTGTTTTTTTTCTTTTTTTTTAATCATCTGGAATTCTGCCCCATCTAAGGACACTTGATATTCTTTCCTAAAGCCAGCAACAGATGAAGGCAGCTGCAGATAAAGTGACTTGCTGAAACATCAGCTGCAGCCAGTGGTTCCAGCTTGTTGGAACTCCACCATATATATGCTTGAGAGACTTTCTGGAACCATACAAGACTACAGATTACTGCTATGGGAGTCATAACATCAGACATGCAGATGTTCCTACTTACTCCACCCAGTCCCAGTTTATTTAACACACTGAATTATCTTAGCTTCTTAAGGAAACAAGAAATGATAATAAGCATTAAAATGTCATGGACCACCAGTTCATGACATGTACTTCTCTCTTGAATGAAAAAATCCTGATATCAGAAGAGCAAAAGAACAACTGAGATCTTACTTCAATGCAACATCTCAAAGAAAGAATACACCTGGGATTTTCTGTGCCTCAGAAAAGTGTTTACATCAAAGAAGAGTTAAAACATAAAACCAACACTGACTCACTAGAAAGAAATTATTCACTAAAGTTATAAGAGGAAAGTTTTACTCATTATAAAAGCCCTCTTTTTTTTTTTCTTTTTTTGGTATTTCCTGTCACAGTTGAACTGTAATATACTGGCAGGGTAAAACACATAAGGTGGATGCAAAGGATGCTGGATTTTAAATAGTAAAATGGGAATACTGAAGCCCTCTCTCCTTTTATCCTGCTCTGGCACTGTGAATGCTTATGTTCTCAGGGCTGCAACCCGGGAAGAATAGATAGGAGACAAGAAAAATATGGAAAAAATTATCTCCTGTGTGTTTTTTATAGCGGACATAGGATTCGAAGGCACAATAGAGAAAATCCCATGTTATAAGGGAGGTCTGGAAAGCGTGTGTCTGTCTGAAATTTCCCTTTTTGCAGTGCCCAAATTAGATGATGAACAAAGCTCTAGACCAGCAGTTCCCAACTTCAGCAAAAGTGGGTGGAATGTAAAGCTGTTCAGTTCTACCAAGCTCCTCAACCTCCAATTACATATTGGATTCCAGGAGGGAAGAAAATTATCTATTGCAACATCATGCCAGTAAGAGACCCAAAGCCTTTGCCTCGTAGCATTGCTAAGTATCTCGGGAAAAGTCATGCCATGAGAATCTCAGGAGTACACAAATAAAACCCAAAAGACTGAGACATCCAAAAGAGTTCTCATTTCAGCGCAAAACCAACACACTCACCTCCAGTTATGTAAATGCCTCTCTTTACATTTCAACCGTTCCCTGCTTCTGTTGGTAATTAGCACTGCAAGCTAGATGAAAAATAAAAATTAAAAAACACAAGCATCTGAAATACCAGAAATAGAGTACCAAGAGTCAAACCTGCACCTTGAACCTATCTAATCAAGTGCTACCTCATCTACCTTAACTTCACGAGCACCACACTGTGACCTTAAAGTACCTCATATGCTCAGAATTATGGACACCACTATGGCATCCTAAAAGGTCTCAGTGGATGGACTGTGTTCTCCCCAGTGTCTCTGCCATGGTCACTTGAAAGCTGCTCAGGAGGTGCTCTCAGGACCTCTGTGTCCACAGGATTTCTTCTCCTCCTCCCTTTTTCACACATGGACAAGTGGTAATTAGGAAGCAGAAATGCAATATACTCCTCATGCAGGCAGGCAAACCCACATTTCCCAGGAAACTCCTTAACCACAAGACTACAAACATCAGGCCATAAACATCAGGCTATAAACAATGCAACAGGGTGGAGTGGGAGGGGAGAAGTTCCCTCTATGAAAAGAAGTCATTGTGCAGAACATCAGTTCTGTGTTCATCATGTTCAAGAGAGAGGGTAACAGGAAGCGGGACTGGGTTCCCAGTTTGAGAGAGAGGATGGCAAGGTCTCACGCATCGTGGAGAGAACTGTGTATACCAAGTTAGAGTCAGTTTAGAGCTTCATATGACAAAAAGAGAAAGAAATGACAGGTATCTTTTAGCAGATCTTGATCCTTTTGTAAAGCAGTTATTAATGCTTACATTTTAGATAAGGATTGTCCAAAATTATATATGTCCATCAGGTATTAAGTGCCTACAAATACTTCTTTACATCATGGAGATGCATAAAAGGTCCAGGTCCCAGACAAATATGGCTAGACTTAGACAGTTATGTTATATCCTTTTAGCACATAGAATTCCTCACCTTTGTGCCTACTCCTACATTAAATCTAGCCTGATGTTTACAGTAAACATAAGGTCAAGTGTCCATAAGCAGATCTATTATAAACTTCTAAATACATTATGGCTGACAAATCAGCTGTCTAACCCACTGTACTCTATATTGCAACATTAATGAAATTCACTAGATACTTTTAACTGTCCTGTAATTAGAAGATTATCTGGTATGAAGAACGTGATAATGTTAGCAATCAAGACATCTGCCACTGCAAAACTAAAAGTATTAAATTGTCTGTGTGATTCCATATAAAGTAATTTTGCTTGAGTCTGCTCCCTGCAAGCAATGGGTATGATGCCATTGACTTCAAAGCCTAATCTGGGCTCAGATGTTTAGTGTAGGAACAGAACCAACTGTTTTACTTCCTGACAGACCACAGAAGACAGAAGTGTCTAATAGAAAGGCTTGGTTAAAACAGACTAGATTTAATCAAAATGCTTATGTTGACAAGGTCATTGACAGACCCACAGGATCATCTGTGCAACCTAACTAAATCTGAAGGAGAAAAAGACAAGAAAATAGAAATAAAGACTATCCTGTTTTGATTACCTTTCTTGATAAATCAAAAAATCAAAACAAAAAAAACACAAACCCGTCAACAAACCAAAACTACAAAACCTGAACTGACAGTTCAGTTGTTCCAACTAGCCAAATGATTTAAAATGCTATTGAGGGATCAATGGTAAACTTCCAAGATGGTTTGCAATAATTGGAATAAATGCTAAACCTATTTTAAATTGCTGACACACATGTCCTGACACAAAACAGACAGTATGTGAATCATAGAATTAAACTCACAGAATCATAGAATTTAAGGATTGGAATGGACCTTACAGATCAACTAGTCCTAGCCCTCCCTGCCATGGGAAGGGACACCTCCTTACTAGATCAGGTTGTTCCAGCCTGGTCTTGAATGCTGCAAGGGGCAGTCCCTGGGCAGCCAGTTCCAATGTCTCACCACCCTTAGAGTAAAAACCTTTTTTCTAATATCTAACCTAAACTTCCTCTCCTTCAGTTTGAATCCATTACCCCTTGTCCTATCATTGCAGTTCCTAACAAAGAGTCCCTCTCTGGCTCCCTTGTAGGTTCCTTTCAGATATTGAAAAGTTGCTCTAAGGTCTCCCCACTGTCTTCTCTACTACAGGCTGAACAGCCCCAACTTTCTCAGCCTGTCCTCATAGGGGAGATGCTCCAGTCCTCTTATCAACTTCATGGCCCTCATATAGTTCAGAAGCGTACAGTGTGGAGAAGATTGACCCTATCACAAGAGCATGGATGTAAATGTATAGAGTAATGTTGACAGTCTTTATAGCATGGGTGCTAGCACACTTGACTGGCCGGTGTTCCCTCATGACCTATGGTTACCAGATGTGCAATGTCTCAGGATAACCTTCCGCCTCTGCTTTTCAAACTGTAATTTTGAAGATGTAGCTGAAAGTATAAGAAACACACAGGTTTCTCTTTCAGGATCAGCTAAATACATGCAGGTGTCTCTGCCAACTGCCTTCTCCCTTCCACAAAAATTTGATCTTATTCACTCCTAGCATAGGAATCCATTCATGTTTTCTGGCCTTTAAGTGTAAATTAATTTTTCTATTTTCTATTCCTTGTTTTCTTCCCTGTTATTTATCCTCCACTAACTTCTACAATGGTATTTTCCCCTCTCTACCCCTTTCAGTCAATACCCTAAACCACTTCCTTCACAGCATAGGGTTGAATGTTGGAGGAAGAATAACACTTAGGCAAAGGCTCTTTTTTCACACAGGCACCAGTGTCCCTCAACTCTCTTTCCAAACAGTATGTAAATGCCTCTCAGGCACTGACATAGCATTCAGTGCACCTAACTGTTGGACAGGCCTGAAACTAAGGGCACGTTTCACTGACTTGTCTTTTTTGGTAACAACATACCAAAATCTGAAGTTCTTGAGTTTCATTTCTTGCCTTAACAACTTTGGACTTCAGCACAAAGGTTGCCTCAGTCACTAATAGGAGCCAGATGACCTTCCCCTTTCATGGGTCTCTTATTGGGTTACGCATTTTCAGTAAAGACTCCATAAAAGTGGCTCAAAAGACTATTCATTAAAGCTATCTAATATTTAATGCCTAGTCCATAGATGCAATCTACTGCAGCACTCCATGACTTTGCAGGTTCTGATGTAACAAAATTTACATCATTTTGCAAGAGTCACTTAAGATCTCAGTTTGAAGAAACTTTCCTTGGTAGGTTGATAATTTTTTTCTTGTGGTTTGGAGTGAAAGATATTCAGTTCCATCTGGCTATGGTCATTCCTGTCATGTTCTCATCTGGATAGCTTTTACAGTTCAGGATAATGTGGTAGTCAATTTTCTAAGTTTCAGTATTATGAATGCAGAAGTGCCTGAGGATCTCTCTCTTGCAATTTTTTTTCCGTTCCATGAACATCATCTATACCTGCATACCCAGTAATGACATGATGTTTCCATAGCCAGAATACATATTCCAGAAAACATAACTGAAAACACTGGGAAAAACATTTCTGAGCAAAGCTCTAATTTATGTAAATGAAACTTAAGAAGTAATTTTCCCTTTTCGTACTGATTAGTGTTTTTCCCTTGAAGCCTTCTGGCTTTGGGGCTTACATTTTGGTGTCAACATTCTGTGCTCTGAAACAGCTGAATGGTTTCAGAGCTTCAGTCAGGAAAGAAAACCAAATCCAAATGTCAACCCCACACTTATTAAAACAATAAAAGCAATGATAATGCAGAAATAAAGTGTTTACAGATTGCTTGCTGTATTACATTACTAGCCTTAAACATAAGCCTTTAATGAAGGAATGCCACATTAATAGGGCATCAGGAACCACTGAGGGATCACAACGATGCAAGAACTCCTGACACAGTCAAATCTTCCTTTAGAAAAGCAGACAGTTTTACCCAGTAGCTTAAATCTTGCAAGCCTTCCCTTCACAACCCATCATAGGTCCTGTAATAAGCATATACAACTTGTCACATGGTCACAACAGTGAAGAAACTGTGAAAGCTGAAGGGAGAATTTAGTATGTTGGATGGGTTAAGTAGATGTCATGAAAACCACACACAGAGGCTGTGGTTTACATGCCATAAATGATTTCTTCAATGAACAGCAAATTAGAGAATACACAAGAGGAGAAGCAATTCTGGAGTTCTTCCTGAGATATATGTGACTTGGTCTAATACATACTTATTAACTGCACTAGAGACTTTATTAATGAAAATTTATTAGGAATAGCCAAAAGTTATAGAGACATATGACAACAGAGATTTTGAATAAACATTCTATCAAGATAAATAACCTTAAAAGAAACGACACAATAACATGAAGGTTAAACATAAAGGAGCCTAATAGAGCAGTCATTGCACAGAAATGGAAGCCATGTCCAACTAGAATTAAAAGAAATTAGTTAGGTCTAAAACCTTAACAATGAAAAAAAGTGATAAAAATAGAAAAGCATGGACCCTGGTAACAAAACTTTACATCTTCATTCCACTTTGATTCAAAGATTTAATTTTCTAGTAGATTTTAAGGTGCCTTGAAAACAGACAAAACATAACATGGAACAAATGTATAATTTGCATTGTTGTTCATTCTATAATGAAACTTTCATATCATACAAAAAATCAGATTAGATCAAAACTATTCTAACTGAAAGTACTGCAAGTGGAGTTAACAATATTAGACATTAAATGACAGATGAAAATCTAAGTCAATGTGCAAAACCAGATTTAATTGTATATACAAAATGAAGGGTTGTAAATTTGCTGTGACCATTTGACAGGTCTTCCCACAGCTGTTGGATTATTGCATATAATCCTCTGAAAATATCAACTGCATAGTGAGGTTCAGTTAAAAAGGCAAATAGACTAGGACAAAAATACTACTGAGGGACTAAGGAATAAAGCACTGAACATCTTCAGTGCACACTCTTCTGAAAAGCATATGCAGTTCTAGTTGCCCGGTATCAAAAAGGACACAATAAAGGGTGTAACAAAAATGTTCAAAGGTAGCCAGTGGTTTCAGTATGAGGAAGGACTTTTCTGTTTGGAAAAGAGAAAGCTAGCAGGGGATACATTACAAGATCACAGAAAAACATCATTGGTTTGGAACAGACCTCAGGAGGTCTCTGGTTCAACCATCCATTAAAACGGAGTGACCTTATCCCTTTGGATCCGGAAAAACCTCCAAAGATGGAAACTGCATAGCCTCTCTGGGCAGCTTTCACACTGCTCTACTGTCCTCATGGTGTAAAACCTTTTCTTCATAACTCATCTAACAATTTCTTGTTTCAACATAAGTCCATCATCTCTTGTCCTCTCATTGTGAAAAACCTGGTTCTGTCTTCTTGATGACCTCATCTCTGGTATTGCTATTTAGATCTACATGAGATCTTCTCTCCCATCCTGGGTCAGTAAAATGGTGCCATTCATGGGAAAGGCAGATAATAATTCAGTGTTTCTCATAACACAAAAGATAGCAAATGAAAATGTTAAACAAAAAGCTTGTATAAAAAAGTGTAGCCACTTTTTTCTTCAGAAAATATATAATTCTAGATGATGTGTAGCTCTAAACAATTTCAGATTTTGCAGAATTAATTGCCATGTGATTTTGTCTTCTAGAAATAGATTTTTGAATCCACAGTTTGTGAAGAAAGTTTATAGAAACTTTAAATGTGCCTATGTCATGTCCATGCAATATTTAGTTTAGGAAATGCTTATTTCAAAAACTGTTAGAATCTGGGAAGATTCTCAAGAAGACATACCAATCTAAACTTTCCCTATGCATGTATACTGCCCTGTATTTATTGTTGTTAAAAGCAGGGTGGTGATCTAATGCTAGACAGCAGGTCTCATGATACTCTATGACTTTATTCACAGACTTCAGAAAAATTGGCTGGGCGCATGTTCTGCTCCACACAGTCCCTGTCAATGCCTGTTGGTTATTTACTCTTCTTTCTACTGCAGCAGCTTTTGGCTACTGCTGGTTTTTCCCTCAAACATACACCCTTGACCAGCTTAATGGGAATATGGTAAACAACAACAGCTTGACTGTGTAAATAGAGAAATGAATGTTTAAAGAACACATCACTGCATCAGATCAACCGCAATGAAAATGCAGGGGTGAACAGGAAATAAACTCATTTTGTGGGCTTTTGTTATTGTCATGGATGCAGGGAAATACGCAAGTATGCAAAGAGACAGAGTGCTTCTCTGAAAGGCACTATATTTCCATATATAGTTGTATTTATCCTTTTGTCCTTAAGCCACCCACAGGAGCTTTTCAAAACAGAAATCTGTTTCCATTCATGCTTCAGTGTTGTCTGCAGACAGCAGTAGAGTTACACTTCATGACAGGCAATCTTCAAAAGGTTTGGAGGTTCAAAGCTTGTATGGGCTTATCTGAATTTCTCAGGTCTGCAAATCTCATGGTATCAGCCTACAGCTTGGTACTTGAAGCACTTCCTGGTGAAATCCCAGATGGAAACAGAGACATAGTTTGACTTCACAGGGCACAGAGCAAGATATACATTCAAGCTTCTGATAGTTTTAAGAGGGGGCTGGTGACACAGTGCTTGTTGGCAAAACATGCAAAGAAGTTTTTGTGCATGCCAGATATGCATAGACATTTTTGATTCTTAATAAGGATCCCACAGCAAAACAACCCCATAGAAATTCAATTTCCACACATCAAAAAAGAGGTATTTTATGTTTTTTTAAATTATTCTAATCCACTTCAAAATTCAACAGTTTTCATAGATAGTATTTGTGGCAATGATTTTTTTTGTGTATTTATTTACACAAAGAAAAGTCAACAGTCAGATCTCATGAAACTGAATGCACTTTATCTCCCCCATGAATGACCAGGCTTCTGGTCTTTCCGTATGTCATGAACTGCATTTTGCCAAAGACATTTCTGTTTTCTGTCTGTCTGTTTATATCATGCTCATCTATTCTGCAGTTGTTTTCTCCTTTGTGCATACTTGCAACATTTTAAACAATATAGCAATACAGTAATGATGTGCTGAAATGCCACAGCTCCTGGGTACTTCTCAAGAGCAGAATGAAATTTGCAGGAAAATAAAACCTATGAGGGTGACTCTTTAGTCAAACGCAATCATTTCCATACCAACAGATCAGCAATCATAGAATCACAGAATCATAGA
>NW_008651126.1:0-76324 GCF_000695815.1 Acanthisitta chloris
GGGAGGAGATGTCACAATCCTGGAGGAAATAAGGATGTGTACCAAAGGTTTGTAGCAGTGAGTAGGGTGAGCATGGAAGCCATAGTATAACAGTGTCTGAAATAAGGGGATGTCTCTTCCCCTCCTGGTGCAGGGGGAGAGGGGCCAGGCCTGTGCTGTGTCTTGGGGCAAAGGGACTTCACCGTGGGGGTGGCTGTGGCATGGTGGGGAGGAGGAGTGGAGCATCTTCCTCTCTTCCCCTGGACAGCTACTGGAGCCAGAGGATCTCTCCCATAAGCAAATATGAGGGCAAAGAGCTGCAAGTCATCCCAGGAAACCAATATCCATAACTAGCATAGCATGTGCTGAGCATTTGCATGGCAGAATGTCGTGGAAGGTGGTGCCAAGGAAAGGGACATGAATATTGCACCAAGTACTAAATGTAGTTTAAGAAGCACAATTTTACCGTCTCAGCTTCACTGCATAAGAGGCTCAAAATACAAAAAGACCTTTTTCTCCTACTAAAACCTGAAGCCTCCAGGGCCTTGTTTCATCTGCTCTCACCCCTGAGAGTTGGATTGACAGAGCTCAGGACAGAGAATGAACTGACCTCAGTGGTCAGTCTGGGGCTAATGTTGGCCGCTAATTTATTTCTGCCACCAGTCCACTGGATCATTGAGAGATTGAGACTGTAGCAAAACAGAAGAAATGTCTGAGTGTTTACACTGGTCTTGGTACCTTACTGTTTATTCCGTGAGGAGAGCTTGGACAGGTTTTTGTCGGGGGGTTAGGAGAGTCCTCTCCACTTGGGTATAAGACTTTGGGGATGTGGGATTTACAGAGTGGAATTTGGTAAGGTCACAGCAAATTGGAGCATGGAGTAGCTTTTGCAACTGTGTCAAAGTGCAGTCCAGAAAGACAGATATTGCCTATGACAAACTGAGCTAGACTGGATGTGTTAGAGCAACGTAAGTATTTGCTCATCTGTGAATTACTGCATTTTATACTGTTACAGTTTCTTTACTTTTTCTTCCTGGTGTCTAAGTTTAAAAGGATTTTATTATCAGTTTTATTATGGAGCAACACCCAAAGACTTCAGCTTACATCTGGGCTCTGGCCTGAGATTTCCTGTAATGCACAGGAAGTAAAGTTGGTTTGGGTCATATGTATTGAGTAGTGGCATTTAACTTCACATTCTACTCAATCTGGCTAGTGTCAAATAGCAGTTACTAGAAATCTGTATAGCAAAGAAAAAGCTCTTTTCTTGGCACTTCAACTCTAAGAGTAAGTATTTTTTAACTGAACTGTCATAGTTTTACTGCTGTAAGTGCGCTTCACAATCTTGCAAGAGTTACTTGGAAACCTCCTATGTATACTTTTGCTCATTGGAGTTGTTTTTGACTCAGAAATGTAGCCATATTAAAAGTTCATAAAAAGTGGGAATTGTAGAAAACTGTTTGTACATGTGTCTGCTCCAAACAGTGTAAAGCACTAGCACAGCATGGACACATTGTTCAAGAAATTAGACTGATTGTTTTAGTAAAACGAAGGGACTGAATCATCTACAGAACTGCTAGGAAAATTAGTCAGGGCTTCTAAAGCAAAATACTTATTCTTGTGGGGGAAATACTGTGGCTTTTTATTGGTATTTGCAGAGATTGGGGGTGGGAAGGAGTGTTGTTTTGTTCTTTCCACACAGTACGCAGAAATTCAGGGGTTTAAGACTTCACCCAGAACTGCTCTTGCCAGGAAGCTGTGTTATAGTCATTTGTGGAGGAGGGAAGGGAATAGGTTGCTGTAGACGTAAAATGTAACTCTACCTGGCTCTGTGACTTCAACCTGCTCTTGCTATACAGTTCAACTTAATTGTTACTTATTGCAGAAAAAAAAAAGTAATGTTTTGGTTGCATGAAGTCCAGGAATGAAATTCTATTCCCAAAGAAGTTGACAGCAAAACTTTGACTAAGGTCACCTGTCTTAGTTTTACCCCAGAAATTCCTTTCTTGGGTTTGATAATTCTTTGAGCAATCACGTGGGAAAAAAAAGCGCCCTTAATAGCAGATAATTTAGTTTGAAAATTGTTGTTCTTTCATGTGTTCTAAAGAAACTGTGTATGTCAGTGTTATATCATGTCAAAGAAGTATCTCACTTGATTTTTAGAATCACTTATGATGACTAGCTTTACATGTAGGTACTGCATGTGCTAGAAATGGACATTTGTAAGCAGCAGTTTGATCTTCTGATATTGTGGCTCCTTCTGCTTGAAGCTGTCTAGGTTGTTTGTGTGGATACTGCCACAGGTCTGGGGTGAAACAAGTCAGTTTTCTAAAGAACAGACCAGCAGCTGTTGATACAACCAGCCAGTCTCATGTTGGTTAGCTGGAAAGTCATTCCATTCATCTCTTTGAAAATACAAAGCAAGAGTTGTAAATAAACATAGATTTGGGGTAAGAGAAATTATTCTCTGAGCCATACCATTAAAAAAACTCTTGTGTATCCTGAGAAAAAGAAACAGGTGAAAGACATTGTTAGAAGGAGTTAAATCAGGAGTTAATTTCTGCATTTCTGTAATTTGGATTTCACTTAATGTGACTTTATGACTATAAGGTGAATGTTTCCTAAAAGCAGTGATGGTGTCACTAAGTGGTTAGAACTTATGTATGAAAAGATGAGAGTTTAGGCAGCAGTGTTGAATACTGTTCTGTAACTATGGTCTGCTAAAGCTTTTGTCTCCTTCCTCTTTTAACTGAGAGCTTCAGGAGCCTGGGAGAGGGTGAATAAGCAATTCCCGTTGCTTTGCAGAAACCCATGGGCTCGGGGCAGGGGAGCAGGGAATCAACTGATCGACAGTCAGAATTAAATGTGAGGTTCCTGGTTTACTTCTAGTATGTAGTCACAAGCAACCTTTTTTGAAAGTGTGCCTGATGTCTTTGAGAGTGCACAGCTAGATCCCAGTCAAGTATTTTTTCGTCTAAAATCCATACTTCTCATTTCCAGTTATTCTAATCTTTACGTATGAATCGGTTTCCTTCTGTAACTTATATTGGCCATGCAAAATTATCTTTCTCTTTGAATTGACTGATGATAGGTTGATAGACTTACAAATGATCAATACTGTGAGTAGAAGCGGCACAGTGCACAATGTCAGTGCCTTATGTTCTTGACTTTGACCTTACTTCTATTTGGAAACATGTAGCAGTGGTGGAAGGAGTGCAAAGTGTGCATGGCTACAGCTGTAAGGAAGCTGATATGATCAAAAATGGAGGGCTGTAGGTGGTCTTGAGGACATTCAGTCTAACTCCCTGAGCTGCCAAGCAAGGACTGAGTGTATCTTTCCTAATGATTGGGGTTTTGTTGTTGTTGATTTGGTTTTGTTTTGAAAGCTCCCCCCGACCCGTGCCAAATCCTCCATTGAAAAATCTTCCATAATGTGAAATAGAATTTTACAATACTTTCACTTAAATCCTTTGAAACTCTTTGCCATTCCAAATCAAGATGATGTCTGTCAGTTCTGCACTTAGTAAAAGAGAGACTGATGAGACACCATACCCTATGTGAAGACACCTAGATATTAAGAGCCATTCAGAGGAATAATAAAGGAATTTATTCATAAGTGGGATGTAGAAGCAATGTTTTAAAGACTTTTTTTTCCAGGTAGGAGATAAGGTATAATTTTAAGCTTTGTATCTAGAAATCTTGGGTGTTAAACTCTGCACAGGTAGGCTTCTCTTTTCCTCCAACCTGTTGAGTCTTTGTTTTTTCCCCTCTTTTTTTTCCCTGTGTGGAGGAAATAATTTATTTTTTATCTAGCATATTTTGCCATCAAGGATGTATTACTCCCTCCCCTTTTCTCTTTTATGCCTCCATCACATTGTTATTTATCCAGAACCTGTCCAAGAAATCAATTTAAAAGCTTTTGAGAATCTTACAGTCCTCAAAGTTTGTTCTGTGGGTTTACAGTTGTTAGCTCTGTAAGCACAGACTTCTTGAAGCTGCGAGTAATCAGACGAAACAAAAGAAGTAAAATGCTGTATTCTTTGAGGCAGTATGCACTCTGTGTGGGGCATTTTTCCATCCTGTCCTATGCAGGAGGAATCACAACTGTGATTGTTCTGCCTGCCTTAAAACATCTTGGCAAGCCACAAATAATTTCGATGTGCTTCAGCTGGGTTGAGAACAGTCTAGATTGCAAATGACTTTTAAACTATATATAGAAGATCAGTTCTTTCCAACTTTGGGGCATATATAGACAAGATACTTTGTTCCTTCTGAGAGCTTTGCCTGTATCATTCTTCTGTTTGTTCCTGGTGTTTTATAACTCTGTCTCCAAACACAAGCCCACTTAACGTCTTTCTGCCACAGTAGCTGTGCAAGAGTGTGCTCGCAGGCAAAGCACCTTACTTCTGTGATAAAAAAGTGGCCTACTTTGTAATCTTCTGTTTTTTGAAGAGCTTGTTTGAAATTCGAGGATGTTATCAGACATAGTATTAAAGCCCCTTATCTAAACTGTTCTGTACAATCTTGGAAAATTTTAGCCTGGATAAAGATACACAGAGTTTCAGGAAGATATGCCTTTCAGCAGTCGGAGGCAGATGGTCTGTACTGTAAACCTAAGCATGCATGAGAAGGCTTCTCATGTGTAAGAATTAGATTTCCAAGTCTTATGAGTAGTTGGTGGAATTGAATTACATGCGTATTTGTTAGTGTTTGTGTTTTGCCTCATGGAAGATTTTTTCCAAAGGCAGTGGTAAATACATGCTGTGAAGCTGTTCAGCCTCATTTTGTTGACAAACCCTTCCTCCTCTCTCCCCCCCTACTCTTCTCTGTTATCTACACTATAGTGTCTACTTCATCCAGACCAAAACTGAATGTAAAGTACCACATCAGCTTCAGCTACTGCTGTCACTTGGGTTGTGTTGTGTTACTGTCGCAGCTGTCGCAGCTATCCTGTGGCAAGCTCAGTGCAGATCGTGGAAAGACAGGAAGGGGAGAGCGTTCAAAGTAGTCTCAATTTAAGCTGTACTTGGAAGGGTTTTGCTCTATACCATCCTGCCCAAAAGAATGTTTTTCTTTGTATTTGTCATTTGGAATACACTAATGAGATGTAATTCAAGCAATATTTTGAATTAAATCAGTTAAGAAACTTATGACTGTGAAGCTGTCAGACTGGTTCTGAATAACATGAGCTTCTGTTTTACAGCCCTTTCAAAAATGTGTGATGATTTAAGTATGTGACTCTTAAATCGTTTCTAGTTAGCATTTTGGAGCAAGTGAAACCTTCAACACTTAGAACTTCAGAGCTCTAAATTCTTCATCTCAGAAGAATGAGATGCTTCAACTGGATTTAAAAAAAATAGTCAGAAAAAGTGTGTCACATCTAGACAGACTTGGCACCTCCCTTTTAAAAATGGATGCATTAGACATACTGGAACAGCACAAAGGAAAACATTACCTCCTTTCATTGCCTTTGTGACTGTTCATAAACTGGATAGTTAAGTGTGTTTGCAATTTGCTTGAGTAAATCAAAGCCATTTTGCCCAATACGTGTAAAAGTAGTGTCCTTTTTTCAGGATACCAATGTAGTCTTAGTAAAATGTCCAGTTTTATTTGAACTTTTTACTACCACAGGGTATAGGAAATAGCAGACAGAAATATGACTGACAAAAAACATGTAGGAAAATAATGGCAGTTCTTTTGACTAAATATGTGGTGATTGGTGCATTTGCTGACTATATCCCTAGGTGTATGCTTACCTGTGTAACTGGAAGAATGAGGATGGGTCACATTATTTGTTTTGCATAGATAAAGGATCTTTATGGTTTGGACTGTGAGTAGGTGCTGAGTCATGTTGGAAAGGACCTTCACGCAAGTTTTAGAACAACTGTTTGCTAATCAATGACTTGTAACCCGTTTTAGACAGCTTTACAGCTTTGCTGAACTAAATCCTTGATGCTACTCATGTTATCTGGGTCACACATCCTATTCCTAACTATTAAAGCAGACCCTGGGAAAGCCCTTTCCTGTCAAGATACTGGGCTCTGCTGTATTCCTCCAGTCTCCCATTCCTCCTGTCCCTCTATCTGGGGGAAAAAAAAAGTTTTTATGTCATTGTACTTTAAAAGATACCTTAAAAAGTATATATTTTAAATCCTTTTTCCTCTCTGCCGAATCAATGTCAATTTAAAAATGAAACGTTCAAAAATTGAGCCTATTTCCCATTTCATGCCTTTTCCTTTAGCCTTTTTTTTTGTCATTATATAGCTTTGTGCTTTTAATAGTGGGGTAATTTGCACTAAACAGTTTGGGCTTTACTTTTTAGCTTCTGAGGATAGAAATTGGAAAGACTGATAAAATCTAGATTCCTTGGACTATTAAATCACAGTTAATATTGCTGGTGGTTTCTGAAGTCTCTTCTAAACCCCCTTTACTGGCTTCCTGCCTTACATTATTTTATGCAAAACTGAAACGATAATAAAATTCTCAACTTGCTAGGCATAATTTTTCATAATCTAGCATTTTATATTCTAAAACACGTGGGAAGGTATTTGAACCACTTAATATCTAATTTGTGTTTCATGCAGGGGTTGCCTATAAAGAGTTAACTTTTAAGCCTTAGTCAGCTCGTGCATTTCCACCCTTCACCAAAACGGCCTCGGTGTCAATTGATGAGCTACTTAGTGACTTAACTCTTTCAGACCTGTGTGTTTTTTCTTACGGTTAGGCACCACTGGACATGCAGTATCTTGACTTAACTAAACTCTGAGTTAACAGTGGTCTTGTTTATGACAAAAAACTTGCACTTGGATGTAATATAGACTGATAAATGAATCCCACTAATATTGATACAAATTTGTAAAATTGGTTTTATGCAGTTTACACCAATTTTCTTTTGGGATTGCAGTCCAGTTTAGTGGGTTTTATACTATAGTTTTCTATTGGGGTGATAACTTTTTAAAAAGGTTTTTTGGAAGAGGGATTTTATTTTCTTAAAACCTGTTGTATGGGAGCTTCTCAGGGTTGGTTGGTTGGGGTTTTTTCCGCCCTTTTTTTTTTTTTTTTTTTTTGCTAAGAGCTTCTTGCTTATGCCTTTTCTGTTACGTAGTCTAACAACGTTCGTACCTGCAGTGGAGCAAGCTTCTTCATTAGTGTAATTTGTGTGAGCACCATTAGTCATTCCATGCCAGCAGCTGTACTCAAGACTGTCCTATTTGCATGAAAATGTAAAGCTAGAGTGAAACACACCATAGCTGTTGTTGCATCCTTGCTACAAAAGCTGAGTTCAATTGTAGTTTCTCTCACGTCTGAACTATATTTTGTGTGTGCACATGCTCAGTCTTAACTACTCTCTATGCTTCTGCTCACTGACATACACATGATACTCTTAGGCTTCTTTACTGCTGCTCTTTGTATGACCTTAGGATGTGTAGGGTATTGTGCCATAAAGCAGGAGAGCGGGGAGGGCGTTTCCAGGTTGGACTGCAGAAGTTGGGGAATGGAGGTTTTCAGTGTGGCATGAACCTTGGTAAGGAGAGATGGTGCAGAAAAACTTTCTGGAATTTTTGAGAAATTGGCTTCTCCATGGGTGCTGGTCAGAGAGTGGAGCAGCTCTGATGAATCAGGTAATTAAATGGCAGTTGCATCTTGGCCTGCTGCTGTGTTACTGAGAAATGTGAGTAGGGGAAAGGGGTGACAGTGAGGAGCAGGGAAGGATGGAAGAGGAGTGGTCATGAGCATCGTTAGAAATGAATGAAAACCAAACAGATGTGCTATGTTTTCCTGGAGGACACCGACCATCAGAGGAAGAGTTCTGTGCCAAGGCTACCTTCAGTCAATAATCTGATGAATTATGGAACAGAATTGGTACAACTCAGAATTACTAGGAGGAGTTAGCTCAAGAGGCAAGATAAAAGAAGGGAGGATTTATGTGAAGATGCCTTGATAATTAAGCTATTTGTTCTGCTAGTAATGTCTCACTCTTCAAAACATAGTTAATTAAACCTGAAATTGCAAACATTTTCTAAGGAAGTTACACATTTGGATTGCTCACTCTGGAGAAGTCAAGTTTGAGGTCTCATCCTTCTTAGTGTGAAACCAGCAGCAACAGAAACGTACTGAATAAACCGATGTCGCTTTTGCAGCTCTGATATGCTGAGATCTCTTACTCCAGCATCAAGATTTGTGGTTTAAGCCATTTTAACATGTGTTTGTAAATCAGGTATGTATTCATGACAATTCAGCTACTAATGGGTGGATCTGTAGAAATTTCTTCCTTCCCCCCCCCTTTGCCACTCCACCGAAATGTGAATGTTGGTTGCAGTAAATGACAGAGACCTGCTGTATTAACATAGCTTCTCATTAGCTGCCTTCTTACTGTAAGCTATGTATAGAATGTTTATGGCTGTGGCCAGACTCAAATATAAAGGAAATTCCTATGAAAGTTTAGTTTCATGCAGCCTAATTTTAGTTCTGGACTGTGTCTGTTGAGAGACTAAGAAATATAAGATTTCACTTAAGTGAAATAAACAGAAATTATCACCAATATAATTCTGAGAATGAGTATTACTTTAGTTATCTTTAACTAAAAGTTAGGTTTTAAGATGAAGGCTGATAACTCTCACACTGCTGTGACTCTTGGCTCATGCTGGGAAATGTTTCTCAGCAAGTGACATATTTTCATATAAAAACCCCCTCAAAACTGATGAAATATACTTTAACTTCAGTGTAGTTCCTAGAACTGCATATCTTCCTTGAAGTCTTCCAACCTGTGTGCTATCAATGTATTTAATTTCAAATATTATAAAAGGGAAAAGTTAACTACTTATAGGGCTCCTACACAGTTATGTTTTTCATACATAGGTGTATGTTTTAGTACTACCTCTCGAGTACAGGTGATTGCTTTAATTCTTGCAAGATGGCAGTTTTCTGATGTTCAGTATTGCAGCAAAACTGTCTCTAAATTACAATGAACATTGAACACATTGAACAAATGGCCATTTGCTCTGTAGTGTTCATTGATGTACATCTGTTTGCTTGTGCTGTGAAAACTTAACACATGCTACTTAACCTCACTAATTCTTCAAGTTAGTTGTCTTGTTTGTTTCTTTTTTCTGGGATGAATAATTGCTTTTTACATGGAAATTCATTTCTGTCTGGTTATGTCAGACTTTGAAGTCTATAGAAGATTTGAACTTTTATTCCTAGAAAATTTCCACAGGTAAACATAGTTAAGTTAGTCTTCATGGTTCTGCAGGTCTAAACTGTTGTTGCTTACAGCTTTGCTGGTTGCAGGCACTAAGAACACCATTCAGTTGATCTAACTTAATGCATACTTTAGGCACTAGCAAAATGGAGAAGAAACCTTTCAGGATCACTGTTATTTTTGAGGGATTGCCCATGATTAATTTTGGTAGCACAAAATGCTCTGAGGTCTCTGTTATAGCTTGTCTTTTTGTGTCATCTGTCTGCTTTAGAGTGGCTTTAATAAAGTCCTTCTGTATTCTGTTATTGTTGATAGAAATGCCTCTGTTTGGTTTTATGTGTTAAAACCAGTGATACCTGGAATGTTCTTGTGAAAAAAATGATACTTGCATTAGATGGATGTTTGATGAAACAAACATACATGCCAGAATTGCTAAGTACCTTGTTCACCATCCTGATCAATTTGCTTGGGCCACATATTGCTGCTAAATACCTTTGTTCCACCATTCAAGATAATGTAGTCTGGGGCTTACCCAATTTAGACTCAAAACTGTTAGTGCAGAATATTCTGTTGCTCGAATTTCTTTGCTTTGGGACATACTTGCTGAAGGAATGTAGAGAAAAATAGCATGCACTAAATGCAGCTTCATGAATGTGACTGATACATGCAATTATGAATTTGATTTTTACTTGAAACTTTCTTGGAAAGCAGCTCGAGGAAGTGGGATGTCCTGGTGATTCTAAGAAAGCAGAAGTATCAATTAACAGAAATATCAAGATATATCAAATCCATTTAAATGCAGGTAATCTCTCAGTGCAGGCTCACTGTACATTTGGTTGGGCATGGCTGGGTTGATTCCAGATGCAGCAGCAACTAGATGTTTTTGTAGATGATGGAAAAGAAAAGGTTTTGCTTTTTGTTGAAAATGTCTGTTTCCCTCAAACAAGAACCATGCTGTTGTCTTGGTTATTGGAAACCATGTTATTTACTATGTGTGTAGTAACATACTTGATTTAAAACAAAACTGGCAAAGTTCACTATTGAATTGCTGCGTTCCACTACTGACACCAGCAGTGGAGTTCTTTTGTAGACAAAACTCCCATGTCCAGCTTTGTTAACAGACAAGTTACTGGAAGTGTTTCAGGGTTTTGAAGCCTGGTTAGTGTCATCAATGCTAGATAACTGCAGTGTCGTTTTGATACACCTGGTAATATCTCTTGATAGTAGGTAAGCCATTTTTTTTGGTATATTAGAATATTTTACTAGGCAGAAGAGCAATGTGATGTGAGCGGGGTAATTGGCAGGCAAAAGGATAGATTTTTTAAAAAATAGTTTCTTTTTCAGAGAAGGGTGTCTTCCAAAAGTTCAATTCCACCCAAATACCTTTTGCAGCCGGACTAGACCGTGTTAGTATTTCACATGCTCTGACCCTCTCTTTTTTTTTTTCTTTTTCATGTGTATTGTCCATTTCAGAGCCTATTTAAGGCTTTGGTTGTTCTTTTTGTGGGTGTGTGATGTATTGTTGTTGTTAGTACAGCATTTCAGTTTTTTGCTTTATTTTGTCCAGAGCAAGATGAATTGTTCAGAGACTGAAAGGAACCTGTTATTTCCTCTGTGTTTCTCTTTGTAATTTTTTTATTCCTCTGCCTGCCTCAGGAGAAATTGTATTATGGGTTAGAATTTGCAAGGCTGACATCTTTTCCCTGTCCTTAAAAAATACTTGCTTTTCTACCATCTGGAAGCTGATAAATAGGGTTTGATAGTTTTTCCTCTTCGTTACCAAGCTATCTGTAGTTTTTCAGTTTCTGTTAGCTGGAGATCAGTGGGCAAGAGCTAACTCATATATTCAAAATTGTTTATATTACAGACGTTTCCTGACGTAGCTGTCTCAGGAAGAATAGCATCCCTGACAGCATCCTAGCTGTGTTAATGTATTATTTTCCAATATGATTTGTTCTTGAGTCCGTATTAGGATTTGGTTTTATAGCTGTGTTGTAGAGTGTGTTGGTAGTATGGGGTGTGCAGGTTTGACTATGGTAAAAGGCTCCTCATATGGATGTAACTTTCAGGAGTGATTGAAGCCAAGAGCTAAGAGAGATTTTGAAATAAACTGCATGTTGATATGGATATTGCAACAGGCAGTTATTAAAAAAAGTAGTTTGGGGTTTAACAGGAAACCTCACAGTTTAGGCTCTGGCCCAATCTATGAAAAATCAGTGTTGTGGTTCCCTTTTATAAGCTGCAGGTTATCCCACTCTTGGCTGTTACACAGCAAAGAATCATTTGATGTGTGGGGAGCCTGGAATCCCAACTGTATTGGGAGGAGTGTGTCCATGTGAATTGTTTCAAAATGTGATTTAGTGTATCCAGTGTGCTGTGTCAGAGTTCACAAAAGTGCGATTGTGTGTTCTGTCTTGATGCCAGTTAAATCTCTCTACTGATGGGTGATATGACATTAGCAACTGTGGAACCATGGTTTAGCATACTAGGAAGAACAGGTTCGTCCAGGCAATTCCCCCTTATTCCCCTCCAGTGCAAGTTGTTGGTGCTGCTAACGGATAGTGAAGATTCCTTTTTGTTTTTTCCCTGATATTTTTTTCAGGTTATGCGGATTCTGGATAAAAGCATAGCTGTAACTTCTTTTCTGACTTGTCCTATGTGATAGTATATTTCTGGCTTCTATTAATTTGGTGGTTTAGAATGTAATGCCTGAAGTAACTCCATATGTATGAAAGTAGACCCTCATGCTTAGTCTTTATTTACTGATTCTGCTTTTATTCTCTTCTTATTGCTACAAGGTATTAAATTCACTGATAATTTCATGAATTTCTAGTATGCTTCAGTTTCTGTAGTCCAGTTTCATGATTAAATTTTTAAATTAACAAATATTCCTGTATATAGAAGCATGTGTAGGTGTTGTTTGATTGTTTAAGTGAAATATGTTTACTTCAGCTGTTTGTGAAAATTTGATAACGTTGTCTGTCAGTTCCCATGTACAGTTTGGGGAGGTCAGGGGGTTATTTGTCAGTAAAATCCATAGTGAGGTGAACTTTGCAGATGAGGTTGGGGGTGGTGGTATTGCTTTTTTGATTTGTTTTCTTAATCTGAATCTGTATTTTCATATACATTTTCACATGGGGAGCCTTAATCTGTCCTTGCCTATGGCTGTGCTGGGTGCAGTGCTGTACCTAGCTGTAAATCACAGCTCACTGCTCCTATAGCTCTGCCAGCAATAGACTTGAATCTCTGATTTTTAACTTTAGAATAGTGTTTTGCTACCCAGTTCTAGCACTGAGAGAATATTAGTATTGAGAAGCCTGACATTTACTCCCAGATGTTTTTGTATCTTTTCAGAGCAGAGCTAAGCTATTTTCTGGAGATGTTCTGGAAGTTTCCCAAGTCCTTCACTGCTCCCCTTGGGCAGTTAGGGGAATCAGTGAGCACAATGTAGTGGAAAAAATGTGACGAACACAGGTCAGTTAGTCATAAGGGGTTGTTATTTTCTAGTCAGTGTCATCTCTTACCGTTTGGTGTGTTGAGTACAATTTTATGATGCAACTGAGTCAGTCCAGTGGCTTTTTATATCAAAATGCTCATTTATCCCCACGGCCGTGGTTTTGTAAGGAATACACTGGGAGACACAGCTCTGGCGTTTGTTGATCTTTATTCCTGAGTAAGTTCAGGTGATTAACTGGTTGGATTTGATTTTTGCCTGAAGGAAAAACAGATTTTTGTTAAATTAGTGTGATAATTTGGCTAACAGAGGAGCCTGGTTAGTGCAGGAGCAACAGGGTTCTAGGAGAAGGCATGGAAATTGCATGAGCAGTTGGGTGGTCAACTCTGCTGTACTGGAAGGTGATAGCAGATGATCAGAAATAAAGTTTGTTTGGTACCATCTTTTGTGTGCCTTTTAAAGAGGTAAACTATACATCAGAAGTTCTGCAGTCAGAGCAAGAATTCTGAGCAGTGGTGGATTTAAGCCACTGGAGAAGTGTAAGGTAGTGGTTGGATGCTGCAGTACATGAGGTTTGGAGGTAGGGGTTGTTGTGGGGTGTTTTTTGTTTGAGGCTCCACATACCAGATGGAAGTGATTCAGTCACATGATGCAAGACCAGAAGTTTAGAGTTTAGTAGAAGCTTATCATGCTTTTTTTTTTTTTTTTGTTTTAAGATTAGTATTAACCTTTTACTGTCAGACTCAACTCTAGAGCATGTATGAATCTGGAGCAGAAGTAAAAAGTTTGTGCTCTATAATGTGATAAAATCACGATTGTCAGTTCTCATATCTAGTCTGAATCGGACACATAGATGTAAAGACATAATGTTACTCAGAGGTCAGGATGGGACCAGAGGAATGAGGGAAATGAATTTAAATGAAGCTTTTTGAAAGGAGCTATGCCAAAGTATTGAGAAGCAATCTGCTTCTTGATATACAGTGCTAGTACTTTCAGGTAATAGTATGTGAGCTGTTACTCTTGAAAATAAGCTTCCAGAGAAGTTTAGCTCCATTAAAACATATTTTTACATTGAGGTTATGTGAGTTTTTGCTGCCATGACTGGACTTGCATACTAGTTCTTGACTGATCTCTCTGAGCACAGGGCTGGTTTGTTAAGCTGTCGGGAGACTGACCAAAATACATCGTTTTGCTCAGTTAGGAAACTGAAGTAGCTCATGTTGGGCTCAGATGAGTGGCACTACCAAAGCAGGAAGGAAGGTGAGGCCATACATGAGTGACTTAATTTCCTTACACTGTCCTGATACTATACTCTTAATGCTTTTCCCTGGGAATTTCGAGAACTTGGAGACAATAGGTTCTGCAATTTTTAGGAAACTCTCCCTAATCTATGTTACTAAAAAAAAAGTTGTAAACAATTTAAGAGCAACCATAGTTATGCAAGATAAACTATTTGAATAGTTGCTGAAAGGGTTGTGTATCTCTACAGGTCCCTATACCTGCATATAGACTAAATAATCATGTTGTGTACTATTGGTCTTAGTGTGTTGTATGGAGACCACTTGGAATACAGACCAGGGTAATGTGAAACCTGAAATCCCAGGGACTGAATAACTGACATGAAAAATGGTTTTCTTTGACCCTCATCTTTTTCAAAGTTGCTAACAACATTCATTGTTTGTACCCAGCCATAAGTTTTTGTTTTATAGAGTAGCTGGATTCTTCCAGCACAACAGGGGATCTCTAGTTAAAATCAGGGTAAACACTATACCTGTAAGTAGCTGTAAGAAAAAATACATAGCTGTAAGCAGCTACAAGAAAATGGAAGTTTTATAGTAATAATATATTGCTACTGCATCATTGTGCATATTTTATTTGACAATAAAAGCACGCCATGATTGCATGCACAAGTGTTAATTAGCTTTCTTCCCTGCATCAGTGCTGCATTTTCTCTTCTGTGATGTAAAGCAATTAAGCATCCACTTGTTTAATGCCTATCAATATCTGTCTGTTTTCTTGTACAGTAAGAAAAATCCTATAATTACAGTTTGGTAAGTGAGTTTTAGTTGGCTCTCTAAAGGCAGTGCACCTTCATATTCTGTTCTGAATATGTTGTAATCTCTCTTTACCAGCTTAATGTTTCTGTGCTTATTTTTCCCCCCCCACTAGATTAAAAGAGACTTGATTTTGCAATTTGTTTTCAGAGATTAAAGTGTTTTGTTGAAGCTTTTTTCAAAAAACAAGTGAAAATGTTTCTATCTTTCTCTTACTGTTTACATTTATTAATCTGTGTTAAATGTTTAATTCTTTAATTATTTGTGGAGTAAATTTGCCATACCAATTTTATGTGGATTCTAGTTGATTAGAACTTGACAGAATGTGCTGGATCTGAACAGTGCTTGGGGAAGAGAATCTGAATTAAGCCGTCTCAAACTAAGGAGAGCTCTCCTGTCTTTCTCCTTTATGACTTCTATTGATACTGCTTGGTAGTAACTAGCTTCCAGTGAAGTGGTTAGTTGCTTCAAAGCAATTTGAGTGCTAAATAAATTCACACAGGCAGTATTTGTTTGGCCTTGAAAGTATAGTCAGCAGTTGCCAGTGTATAACATGTAAAAGCAATGAAATTGTTTGCTTTTCCCTTCATGTGAGCAGTATTAATTACATTCCTCCCTTTTCTCTAGTTAAAGTACCTCGTAATTTTCGCTTGTTGGAAGAACTTGAAGAAGGGCAGAAGGGAGTAGGTGATGGTACAGTAAGCTGGGGCCTTGAAGATGATGAAGATATGACACTCACCAGATGGACAGGAATGATTATTGGGCCACCGAGGGTAAGCGTGGTGAATTAAAATGTTTTTCTGAAGCTTGTAGGCTATAAAAAACCGATGCTTTTCTACACCATAAAGGACTTGGTTAAAATTCAGCATATGGAATTGTAGAAATGCTGTATATTCATGTTAGAATTCACTTTCTGGCACGTTAGTGTTTTCTATCTGGTCTCCCCTGTTTTTGCAGCTGTCTGTAAAAGCCACTTGTGATTTGAGACTTACTTTAGTGAGTTAGGAATATTCGTTCTATGTTTTCACTATTACTGCACTTAAGTGTACAGTGATGAGCAGGGTAACTGTCTTTCCACAGTTTGTCATATGTGCCTAGTAATTTCAGTTCTGTAGTAAACTGGAAATATATTTTCAACTTTCACCAGTTGTATCAAATAGTCTTTCAGTATAACAGTTTATGCATTTCAGTGAATAAAGAAAAATTGCCTTTAATAGTTAAAACATATACACAGAGTTAAAAATCTTTCTAGCCATTGAACTTCTGTAGCATATCATTTAGACTGATAAAACCTGCAACAGAGGCAGTCACCTCTTGTGTCTGGGTATCAACCTCATCAGATGTGAGTGGACACATCTTTACTTGACTTATGTGCACACTTTTGCATGGGTTACAAAATGATACAGAAGATCAGTGTGCAAATGAGACCTTTAAATGAGTATATTTAAGTAGTCATAAGTTAGCAACTGTCTTTGACTGCTAGCATGAGGCTACTGTCCTGTGTGTCCTTCAGTGCTGCAGGCCTTATGGACAGAGCTGTGCAAGACAAGAATCGAACTTGGCCTCAGAAGATAATGTCTTCCAGAGTGACAGAGTTCCAGAGCCAGGTTCAGTGTCATTCAAGCTCCTGCTGGAAGTCAGTTAGTTGCAACTTGAAACAGACTTTTTCAAACATCTGACTAATTGTGCTGAGCTCCTAAGGCTTGGATGTATTTGGGAGAGAACCAATTTAAAATATAAGCATAATGACAGTATGCTTGAGATATTAGCTTCAGTGGAGTCAGTGTTTGAATACATTTTGAAGGAAGTTTGTTGCCTTAACAGGTTTGGAAAAGAACTTGCAAATTTGAGCTAGCTGATGTAATGTTTCCCTGACTCTCCAAACAGCCACCAGAACTACCTGTGACTGGTTTCTTGTTCGACCTAAGGTAGACTACGACACGTCTGAAATCAGTGACTCTCATGTAGGATCCCTTATGTTTTAAAAAACACTAAACAAACTCAACCAGCCTGGGATGCGCTTTTAAGTCTGGTCATTTTTTTGTTTAATTGCTGTCATTTTACTTCCTTTAGGAAAGAGTTCATACAAATAACATTTTGTGTCATTTCAGGGACATGCAGTCTTGCTAATAGAATGCCATAGTGGTTGTATAAAGTGCAAGCCACAAGCTCCCAAGCCAGCGGTGGCACCTGGAGCAGAATTGCATACCTGGTTTCAGTGTTTGTAGAAGATGGCTGTATTTTTGGAATTGGCTGAGTTATGTCGATGGTGCAGTTAGGCAGAACACAGTGAAAGTTGCTACTACTGTCCACGGCATGAGGTTCTTCTCATCTGTGGCTTCTCTAGTGCTATGCAAAATTTGCTTATCAGGTTTTTTTTTTTTTATTCATTTGAAAGGTGAACCAACATGGAGGTAGGAGGGTAAGATTTGTTTTGGATTAAGGGAAGCATTTTTCTGACTCACAGAAAATGGGGTTTTAAGCTTTTTGAAAAGCTGGCCAGGGATGTTTGGCTGGCAGTAAAACAGTGACTTGATAGACTGAGCAAAATTGAGAAGGTACCTGGATAGGAATAAGGGAATGAGCATGATTTCTGTTCTCGGGATTTTTCAGAGCTGTGAGCGGTGTGTGTATATATATATTTTGGCCTATTTCTACTGTAACTAACAGCATCCCTCTTTGGGGAAGTAAATTGTTTTAGCTGAGTGAATAATGAGAATATTTGCTACTGTGTTTCCTCGCTGTGGTACCAGCTATGTTACCTGTAGCAGGACAGGCTGACTTTTACTGGGCCTTTAGGTTTTAATGGAAATAATAATAGAAAACCTTTTGGTTTACCTTCTTTTGTTCTGACCCACTTGCTGCTCAGTCTCTGTGGGTTCTCAAAATTAAGCAGGGTACTTTTTCACTCTGCCTTTTAACTGACCACAAAGTGGACTGTCATTTGGTAACTACTTAGAGAGTGACAGGCAGCTGGCTGATGCAGAACAGCTTAAAGAGGGTACTTCTGGAAAACTTAGAGGCATGTTACTGCTTTTTGATCCTGTTGGCTGTATCTCCTGTTGTGCTAATGGAAAGGCAGGTGTAGAGACTGGGATTATTTTACTTTTGGAGCATAGAGGCATGTGCATCAGTGACCAGCAAAGTCATTGATCTTTGGCATGGCCTACTTGACAAGATTAAAAAAATAAAAGAACTATGTCTAATTCTAATGGGACTCTCTCAAAATACACTTGCACTTAGAATTATCTGCTCCTTGGTCATTTTGGAGTGACCTCTTCTGCTAACTAGCTGTGACTTTACTGTCCAAAGATCATAAATCCTTCAGTAAACCAAGCAATCCTCAGCTATGGAAATCTTAGATGTTTTCTGGAGTGTTAATTACTTTCAGAATATGTTTATTTTGCTCATCATATTTTTATCTTGGTTGTATCTTAACTGCTGAGATACTGGCATCTTTGTCTTTCTCAATTTCCAACTGTTTGCAGTGTTAAATATTTCATTGTGGGGGAAAGTGGTAATTTTCCTAAAGATTATTAATTTCTCTTAGCCCTGTGCTGTGTCAGTGTTGTTTTGAGACTGCAGGTGGGTAGAAAGGATGAGAGTAAATGTGAGTTATAAAAAGAATTGTATTGTGTTAAAACTTCTGTGTAGTGTAGTCAATAAGTAGTGTAACTTACATATATTCCTGAAGTAATCAGTGTAAGCAAAACAGTGGAATATCAATCAGTAATCCAAGGCCTTTGGTTGGCACACAATATTAACAAATTTATATTTATTTTATATTTCTTAATCTTTATTCCTCTTGCCTTTGCTCTGCTTTTAAAATAATTAATAATATTCAGCTTTCAGTAAGATGCATTAGTCTGTCTTTTTGCTTTCTAGACAAACTATGAAAACAGAATATACAGTCTGAAAGTAGAGTGTGGACCTAAATATCCAGAAGCACCTCCTACAGTTAGATTTGTAACTAAAATTAATATGAATGGAATAAATAATTCCAATGGAATGGTAAGTTGAAATGGTAAGATCACCCATATTGTTAATCTGTACTGTAAGTTATTTCTGTGAACAACTCAGCTGAGGAATATGCATGTTGGACAGAGGTTTCATATTTAAATTTTACAATGTAAGTACTGGTTTAAATCAAATTTTGGTGGCCTACTACTTCAAGTCTTTGTGGCTGTTAGTGATTTACCAATGAGACAAGCATTATTTATAGTATTGAGAGAATTGTTTCTTTTAAATGAAGATGAAAATTTCAGTTTTGAACAGGAAAACAGTAAGTGTTTAAGCTGTGTGTAGGTATTTCCCTTGTAATACTCTTATAAAAAGGGTTTAGTTTCATATTGTAACAGGAATATTACGAACTTTTTCTGAGGTTTCCATTAATTAAAAAAGGAGGTTGTTCGTGATGAGACTCACTCTGCCTGTGGAAACTCACCCGTAATGAGCTGGTCTTGAATGAACAGATGGTCCTGTTTTCTTTATACTTAATTTATTCAAATCCAGGGTGATTCTGAGCCTCAGCCTTAAGGTGTTTTGGTATGGATGATAATCCCTTCAGCTTTAAAGATCAAGTTGCAATGAGGTATTTTCACCAATCCTGTACTTAGGGTGGGATGAGTTCATGTACATGAGCAATGGCAGCAGCTGAAGCAAGTTTGTTACTCTTATTCACTAGGTACTTCAATGCTGTAAGTAATCCTGAGGTGTCCCATTGCCCAGTGAAAGGAGCTGTGAGCTGTCTTGCATGTACAGTAGTATATGCTTATAATCAGGAAATGCAATAATATATCTCTCTGGTCTGTGTGTTAGTTTATCTTTAGTGAATGCAAAGTAATTGGGTTAAGGTAATACTTAAAGGTATTAAAGGAGCATCTTGGCATATCAGTAATTTGCTAGATTTAACAGAAAAATGGACATGCATTTCTGTAATCAACAGTACTGAAATGTGAAGCTGAAGTGTCTCAGTGACAGTAGTGGAGGGAGAGGTTCTAGGGGTTCTTTTGAGCCGTTGTAGGTGCTAGAATAGTATTCTGATTGATATCAAAAGCCAGTGCACTGACACTTCAGAAATAGCCTAAAATTACTAAGAAAATACTTCTACGTCGCCAACAGTGTTATTCTACCTGAAGATCTTATTGAAATTGCTATCTGCAAACTGGCTGATACCCTTCATTGTAGCTGTGGCTTGCTGCCTAAGTATGTGTGTCTACTGAGAAGCTGTGACTAGCAGAAGCTGCTTGTGATATGTTTACACTATGATTTTCATACATTTTTGTAGTAACATGTATTACTCTGAATCAGTAAAGAAATATGCTCTTGTTGCTTCATCTGTGCATGCCTCAAGAGTGTAGGTGTTGAGTTTTGGAAGCAGGATCTCAGGCTTGCAGAGCCTGAAGGCTCATGTTTACAGAGCCAGTTGACTTGACCTTTTGTCTACACTGCCACAGCTTGCTGAGAAACAAGGTGAATGCTGTGACAGGAAATCCGCCTGGTTGTTTCAAAAGCACTGCTAAAATCGAGTAGTTGCTACGGGAAGATTTCATTTCAATAAGTTTATAACCTTTTACGAAACCTTCATTCATTTTTTCCCCAACAGTTCTGTAAACTTGTGTATCTTATGAAGGATTTGCTATGCAAATGCATAACTTTTTTTTTTAAAAAATTGATTTAAATAGGACTAAATAGTGTTGTTAATGAAAAGAGGTTTCATAACTAATGAATTTAAAACACATTCATTATGTAATTTTTAATGTGCTCATCATCCCAGTGTCTTGCATTTTAGCTTATTGTGCCTTTGTGCTTGTTAAAGAATCTGTCAGATAAGCAGGAGGACATGTTCAGTATCCTGGATCAGTTCACATTGCTTTTTCCTGATACTTCCTTCTTGCTTCTTCCAAACTGTTCTCCCACTTTGTGGTCATCTTTGCAGGCTGCATAACTCTTTGAATAAATGGCAGGGCTTTATGGTTTCATCTTCAGACACGTTCTACTACGTGTGCTTCTGCATGCACCCTGTTTTTTGCATGTGGTCAGCTTTTGATCACATTGCTCAGAGATGTTGTGAAAAAGTTGGTGATATGCAGATAGGAAACCTGAGAGAAGGAGCACTTGAAATTGTATGTCATAGCAGCTATCATCAAGCTACTCAAAATATTTGTAACCTTGTTAAGGTACTCTTTGCAGGAGATGTGTGATGGTTAGCACTCTAGGAAAAGCAGGGCCCCCACTGTGACTTTAGATGGTGATAATTTCTGTTGAGTTAGAGTGTCTTGTTGGCAATGGTTCTCAAAGTTCTTGACTTACAAATCCCTTTACACTTCATCAAAAGTTCCTGTGTGTAATGAATTTCTCACTACTGACAGGTGCAACTTTATTGACTTTTTGTGTGATTATTCTGTGAGAGAGCAGTTTTGCTTGTAACATTTCTGTTACAGCATATCTTGAGGGATCTCTGTTTGATAAGTTTAGTCCTGGGAAGGGGAGGACTAGTTCAGGAGGATTTTATCTCTAAAGATTAAACTTAGGTGCTCTGAGGCACCTTGTTAAATTGTCTTTCTTATCTGCAAGTTGGGTTTTTGTGGTTTTCTGCTTTTCAATTTGCCTATGGAACTCCTGCATTTGTATACAGAATGAGATTACAAAGGTCAGAAGAGCTAGTCCAAGTACTTAGGTAGAGTTGAGCAAAATGCCTTTATGTGCTAAAGGCATCAGTGTTGGAAAACGGTAAATTTTCATTCCTAGTGCTGCAAGGTCTTTTCTCTTGGGAGACTTGTGTATCCCATATTGATAAAATGCAGGTTGCATTCTGATGTGCTATTTGTTTTGCCATTGTCTTTTGAGGATGTCTGATTTTTGCCTCTCTCAGAGCACTCTTCAACAGTCTGTCTTGCAGGACTTGCAGTCACTTTTCATTTAGATACCATTTACAGCTGGAAATACTTGTTTCCTTTAAAATCACTTGGGACTCTTGTCAGCTATAAATCCGTAAACTGTTGTCCAGTTACTGCTTTGAGTATGTTTATTGTAGACATTTGCTACTTGTTGAAGTTAAGATATTTGGAACACTGTAAACACTGAATACTTTGCAATACTGTGTCAAATAATTTGTTTCATGTTCAATTGTTTAGAAAAAAATTATGCATTATACATATTGCTTCTCTTGTTATTGTTTAGGGTTTCACAGTGGTGTATCCTCAGAATAAAATAGTCTTCAGATTGCAGTTTGTGGCTTTATTTGCTTTTATGTGACCTTGAAATGTCTCCCACTGTGTCCCAGGGTGTGCATTTGAATATTACCTAATGCTTTTGTGTGCTTTGAGCATAGTTTGTGTCACTCATTTAAAGATCTTGTCATTGTTCTTCATAAAGTGAGTTTATTGTGCATTAACTTGGAAATCAATTCTGCAACACAGAGCCAAAATCTTTACTGCAGCAAGCTGTTATGAAAGGAGTTGGTGACTTGCAGAAAAGAGACTTGAGATAAACAGCAACGAAAATGTCATGTTGCATCAGTCTCTAGTCACAAAATATTCATAATGTTTTCAAAGCAGAGTTTGCAGTCTGTGAGTTTGTTGTTACAAATTCCCAGTCAAGAAAGAAAAGCTGGAGGAGCTTACTCTTAAGTGGTCAGCTCACGTGTCCCAGTACAGCCAGTTGATGTAGAATTGCATTCTTTGAACGGGAGTGGTGAATGATTGCCGTATGCACTAATTGAAGCAAATCCTCAGACCCGAGGGAGCCTACAAAGGCAAAGTTGAGGAGAAGCAAGGGGAAGGAAGATGGTGTGAAAGCTGAATTGCTGGACTGAAGATAGACATTAATTTTGGTAGCCTTAGAGCAGCTGCCTTTCCAGCCATTTTGTCTCTATCTACCACATGAAACCAAATACTCCTTTAAAAAAACTAGTAGTAATAGTACAGGAATTACAGTGATGGTCTGACCAGTGTTGACTTTCAAAACCTTTCTGTATGAGCTCAAACACTCAATTGTATTTTAAACTGGCATGATGTTGCTGCTTTCCTTTTGATGCTATTTTTCTTCCTAATTTATTAATGTTTGCAGTAATTATAAAGTAACCTGACTGCCTTTCATACTGCAGTTTGATGGTATGCTGTCTTTGGCAGCTCTTTGACTTTTAAGGGGTTCCTAACTCTAAGCAGAACATTTTGTGTGAAGAGAAATGCTTATAGTGTGGAGTTGTGAACAGGATCAGACCCTGCTTAGGCACTTCTTTCCAAGGTAGTTTTTTTACACTGGGTGGGCTCTGTCAGTTCAGTAAGTAGCTCCCCACACATTGCATGGTTCACCTGAGCTGATAGGCAGTAGCATTGCTTAAGGAAAAGTGCCTAGTGAGTGTGTGAGCAAAAGTTTCTTGGGTTGGTATTGCTATCCAAGCCAGCATGTTTTTAAACCTTGGCCTCAGTGCCCTCCTACAAAAAGGTTTAGTCTCATCTTTAGTCTCATCTGGTGGTTTTTTTTTAGAAAGCCTCCTTTGAATAATCTAGAAATAAAACATCTTTGTTAACATTCTTATGTCTGATTCCAGGTTTTTTGGTTTTGGGTTTTTTTTTTTTTTTAATTTCAGTTTGCTCTCATTAAAATGGGATAAGAAACTTCTTGATGTTTTATGCCATCTAAATCATAAACCAGGGGTTTCCACACTTCTATAGCCGTGTGGCCTGCCTGTGCTACTAGCTCAGTGGAATTCAGCAGCATGCAATAGCCCTACTGCCCCTGGGCCTGCTTTGCAGTTGCACAGCTGTAGGCTCCTCTGTGTTGTTAAGCTCCTCTTCGCAGGGGCTGGGACTTAACCAGCTGCCAAAACAATTCCCAGGATGACTTTCAATTGCTGACTTCCCTATGGAAACCTCCCTGTTATAATATAATTGTGTAAATTGTCCCACAGGTTTTATAAACGCATAGGAGAAGTCCCATGTCCTTTCCTTTCAGTTCATATTCAAGTTGGTAAGTGATGTACAGTAATCTTCACAGCTCCATAAGATGACTTACTGTAAGAAGGATGCAGAGAACTGAGAAATGTCCAAGCATTATGAATCAGTTATTTCAGCATTGCAAGCCATTTCTTATTTTATATAGTGGCTCTAGATGTATCAGAAGCATCATGTAATATCAATGTGAAATAAATCACTAACAATACTTGTAGCAGGGGAACTGTTCCTTTAGAAAGGAATTCTGTGGACTCTTCCGTGGCAGGTTCTGTTAAAGAACTGGGGAGCACCCAAGTGCATATAAGTGAACCGATTTCTTTCTTTTTTGGGAGTAATTTGAAAAAAAAGCTATACATTTTACAAGATAACAGCTCCAGTTTTGCAGTGAACAGTTTGATGATGTCCTCCTTCCCCCTCCTTCCCTTCTCACTAATATTAATAGCAGCACAGATGGAAGGGTCCACCTGCATGGATTTTATTGCAGAATCTGTATCTGTGTGTAAGTATGTGATTGTTTTCCTTAAAATATTTTATGAACCCAAGTACTTTTTGCCACAGAGAAGGTGTCAGGGAATGCTTAGACCCTTTCTTAGGGCAATTAGGTCAGTAGCAGTTACTTATATAGAGATTCTATGTTCCATCATTACTTAGAATTCTCTCTTCTTTTTCCAGGTGGATGCACGGAGCATACCAGTGTTAGCAAAATGGCAAAATTCATATAGCATTAAAGTTGTACTTCAAGAGCTAAGACGTCTAATGATGTCCAAAGAAAATATGAAGCTTCCACAACCTCCAGAGGGACAAACTTACAATAATTAATTTTAGCTGATTCTCAAACTTCTGTCTTAAAACAACAACCTTCTACTCATATTAATGTCTTGATTAAATCTCACAATGCAAACACCCACACATTAAAAAGAATTTCAGCTGGTATACATGACCCGGACATTTGTAAGAATATATATAATATATGTATGCCCAATATGTTTTCAGGCACTATGGGAGAAAAAGGCAGCACAATTTTTTTTTTTCTCTTACCAAGGCACTGTCATTTAAGCATAAGCCTGAAATAGCCTAAAATTGGAATTCAGGTTTTACAAGATGAAAGCATGACAGAAAGTGTCAGATTGCTGTGGAATAATATATGTTGCTGAAAATAATCTCTGGAGAAGGCAAAATATAAATGGCATGCTTTATCCATCTTGCTTAGTAAAAGAGCTGCAGTTAAATTTGTTTTAAGGTAGCAGGTACAGTGAATACCGTTGCTCATCTTGTTTAATTTTTGCGAGGGTGTGGGTGCCGACTACTAGTAGTGTCACAAAGTATGTTCAGGATTGTTTTGATACCTGTATTTATAAAATGGGGGGATTAATTTCTGTTAAGCAGCTCCTGTGTTACATGTATCGGACATGGCAAATATTTGTTTACAGTCTTTGTTCTAATAAACCATGCATTTAAGTTTTAGTGAAACAAAGGAAATGTATGGATATGTGATTGAGATTAAAGTTAGTCTTAAAATGTAAATAAAATGTGGAAAGTGTCTGAGGCTGTGCCATTTCTATGATAGTGATGTAATATATGTACAGTAACTTGCAGAAGTAGTGGAAAGCCAAACATAATATTGCTGCTGGTGTTACATGCACCTTTTATTCTTACCACTTTTGTATGCTTAGTTTGCTTGAGAGGTAGAGATACTCCGTTTGTTGCAGGGGAGTAAGTTCTGTCATCTGTAGTATCACTTCTTTAGACAAACTTGTTGTGTGTGTGTGTGTTTATATATTTAACCCCCCCAAAAAACCCCTCCAAACAACCTCAAAAATAAAACCAAACAAAATACCCAAAACTTGCCTACACACCTCCCCTTCAGCTCCCCTCCAGATTCTTTTGAGAAATGAGCATAACTTTCACTTTGCTTACTTGAGCTCCTCTAAGCAGTTTTCAGACCACAGTCCTGAAGTCTGTCCTACTTCTTGGTCCTTTTTCTCGCTTTTGCAGTTACTGCCTTGAGTCTTGCTTTCTTCCATCTTCTCTTTTATGTTTCTTGCCTTTTCCACTTCTTGTCTGTTCCACTTTTGCCTTTTCTGAAACACACAAAAAAAGAAACTTCAGGAAGCTTCACTAAAAATGACACCTGTGGTACAGATCATCATATTTCCATCTGCATTCCATGAATCATATGCCATGATGCCACTGTCTTTGTAACTAGAATGCTTTTGCCTCTCCTGCAGTTGTTAGTCTGTTTTTTTTAATGTATTGTCTGATGGAAACACTGGTTCTGTTACTGATTGCTCATAAACAAGTAGTCGATGCTGTTCTTTTGGATATTAAGCCTTCTTTCCCTGCCCTGCCCCTTCCCCTCCATGAAAAATGGAAGGCTTTGTTCATTTTGGTGAGAATATGTAACACTGGGAGTGAGTCAACTATTTGAATTCAAAGTTTTATTTAGTAGTTCCTTTTAAAAATTGGGTATAATCAAAAGCCATCAACAGCCAGGTGACTTTCTTTGATACGCCTTTGCCTGTTCCTGATGTAAAGAACGAACCTTTAAAAGCAATAAAATAGATGGGGTTTTTTTGGTTTGTTTTTTTTTTTTAATGGAAAAGTTTGATTACTATTTGTCAGTTTATGCTTTTTAGACAAATTGGACACTTCCAGAATTGGTGGATTTATAGCTGCCAGCTACCTCGTGTCTGTATTTATATAACATATCATTTGTGACGGTTGGGCTGAAGTGCATTGCAACGTTTTCTCTCTTGATTTAGTTTGAATGATTCCAATGCCATTAAATCTTTTTTTCTTACACTAACACTGCTAATCTATATTTAATCAATTAAAATAATGGAACTGTGCAGTTCTGAGATGTGAATTTTTGGGAAAATTTCAACATAAACTATTGAGAGAAGAGAAGTACTTGTAGACTATGGCATGGTTGGTAACATAATTTAAGAGACTGACTGACACAGTATCAAGAAGGGCTTGTTTTTCCTTTGGTTCTGTGTGGTGCAAGTTGATCCCATAACAGTTGTTCCTCTTTGTACTCTAACTATTTGTGTCAGTGAAAAACCTGCATATCCAGCTGTAAACAGATCCATTTTGCGGAAGCAAAAAATGGTGGCAGAGAGAGTTGACCTGATCTCTGACACTGGAGTATGTATGTAATATAAGGATGACTACAAAAATATTCCTGTGGTGATTTTGTGTGTGTTGATTTTCCATTTTGCTCACACTGGAACAAGTCTTAAGTGTAACTAATTATGAAATTCTAAAATGTCTTCAACTGCTGCATGAAGTTGAGAGCCTCCTTGAAACTCTTCTACTACCTGAAGAAGAATTTGAAGCATTGCTGCTTACTTTCCAGAAATCTTACGTTGTTTTACAGGTATCCATATGTTCACTTAATTTTCTCATGTTTTTGTGGTTTGTCTTAGGTAACCTACTTAGATGGCAGAATTTAAATTTTCCTCTTACAAGTATTTAATTTGTGTTACATGCTTCTGGCAAGATTTGAATTTGCCATTGTTACCAAATGTGTATTTTTTGCTTTTCAAAAGCATATTTGTACATCTCCCAAAGCAGAGCACGATTTGAAGCCAGTTGTGTGAGGGACAAGTTGCAAAAGCTCTGAATACATAATTCTTTTCATGTTGGTCATCATCAACTGGAATTTAAACTAGCTTTGTGCTCTGAAGCATTGCCAGAGTTCTGGTATTTTGGTTGTTCAAGGGAGGGTTATGTTTTCTATGAAGCAAAGGAAAAAAACCAAAGATGGTCTCATTCATGCTTTGTTAAACCTTGAGATACAATGAGGACGCCTATGGAAATAGCCACATTACAAATAATGTGCCTTACTGATAAAAAAACTACATAAAGTGTTAAGGTGTGAACCTACCAACAGCCTTGATTGCCTTCCTCTTCCTGAGAGCAGGCTGAGAATACCTGTCACGCAGCACGACAGTCAGGAATGAATCCCTCAAGTATTGTGAAATAAACGCATAATGCACATTCCTCCTAATGTTGTTGTTGTATAGGGGATACCTAAAGGAAAATTTTAGTGCATCTTATGACTATTGATCCACTATCATGATAACAACTGTGTGATTTAGACCAGTGTTTGTGTTTTACGTGGTTACTTAGATGGTGAGTTTGTGGAGATCTATTTCCTGTTTGGTACCTTTTGGCACAAAAATTCAAGGCCTAAAAATATTTATTACACTTCTCTTGCACTACCTTTGATGCAGAAGGCTCATTTACTAGGTCACCTAGTCATCATCCTGTGGCAGGCAGAGTGTCTGGTCACTACTTGCTTTTATTCTGACCGCTAGTTTTTGAAAACTGAGCCAGATTGCCCCTGGTGTGGCTAGTCTCAGCTGCTAGAGGAGGAGTAAACTGGTACTAAGCAAGTCTGATTATGTGTTACTGTACCAAAAAAAGATGACTTAAAGCTACTGTTTTTCTTTTATGTGAGTAAAATTCCAGGTAAATGTGAAGCAGTGGGACAAAATATATTTCTCATGAATGTTTCTAAGTAATGTGTTTGAACTCTTTCGTGAAGCCTTGACAGATTTCTGGGGTGGGGAGGTGTCGGAGGAACATGGTGAATGTCTGTGGTGTTTAATAATAATAAATAAAAAAAAGCTTTAAAACTTATTAATCCATCTGTGTTAACTCTCTCTGTTGAAACAATTGTGGGAGAGGGTTTTTCCTGTTACCTGTTCTGGTGACTGCCTTCTTCCCTGAAACCTTTTCTGTTCCAGACCCAACTGATCATGGACTTAAGTGTGGATATATTGCCTGTAATCCTGGAAGTCTGAAAATAATGTACTTATGCTGCTTCTTAAAAAACCACACAGTAAACCACTTCTCACTAGCTGTTCTCAATGTCCATACAAATGAGTACTCTATTCAATGGTTAAAATATCAGCTTTTTACATTACCTTAGTATTAATGCCGTTTGTAACTTTATTGGTTTTTTGCTACTAAATGTGTGTGTACCTTCAGCTCAATATTTAAGCAGTTGTAAATGAATGTGCTGTGAATTCTGTTCTGTAAAATACACATAATATGCTAACTCTCAGGTAGCATTTCCATGCTCAAACCATTCCATGAAGTTTTTCACTCTTTACCATTTTAAAATAGCGATAAATATAAAAAGCCTTTTATTATTTATACTAGTGCCAAACAGTATAAATGGGTAACTGAATGGAAGATGTTGAGTTAATGCACATAGAACCAGTGCTTTGGATTTCTCGATACCATGCTTGTTTTCTATACTAATTTATGACTTTCCACCATTTCTTAACAGCAGCATTCCAACCTTCTGCTCTAATATATGCAGTATGGCTAAAATGTAAACTGAGGTTTGTAATGTATAAACTGTGTAGTTTGGGTTAAAAAACCCCAAACTGTGTACTTGTTAACTCAGAAGTACTGAAGGAATGGCTGTGCGGATGTACTGCAAAGAAGGTTTTCGTCAGCTGATTTGTGCTTGTTCCCACTCTGCTCCCTGGTGATTATTATGAATGTGTAGGTATGGTGACATTGGCTGCGTTAATTTTGAACTAATAATAACGATGACAATAATATTATTATAATTTTATCCTATTATTATTTTTAAGCATGTAGAATTAAGAAAGGGAGGGAGGAAGGGTTTGATTTCCCTCTGCAGTTTCTGCAGATAAATTACCAAGAAAAGAAGAAACCTGGTAGAGGTAAACGCATCTCTCACTAATTTGACTTCAGAATAGGCCATGAAAAATTTGCTATATTTTTCCAGTTGTCACAGAAATAAAAGCTGTTTCAATTAGGATGAGAGCAGCTCAAACAGTAGAGCTACAAAGTTGTCTCGAAGATAAGGAAGAGAGTGTTTCTAGCTGATCTTTCCAGCATCATGAAAATTGGGTTAATATGGGAGAGGGTTGAGCCTTGCAGAGTGATGTAGCATTTGGAACTCATTAAAGTCAGCCTGACAGGACTTAACCCAATTCTGTTCATCTCTTTCACTTTGTAAATATAAAATATTCCTGCATTTACAATTGTTAAACATTGAGAAGTGCAGCAGGTTGAGATGACTTCGTTTCTCTTAGGTTTTGGCAAAACTTGCCACCATGAGGAGCTATGTAAACCAAAAGCATGGAAGTGTGTGGTGCTGGTGGCTGACTCTGTAGTTCCCACATTAATCTGAGTGGTTGGTGATTGGCAACTCTGGGTTTAAATGTACATATGTCATAATAGAGTCAATACTAACAATGAGAAATGTCTATACTGAAAGCTCTTCTTTTGTAATGGTATCAAGTGAATTGCAAGCAACCTTGACCCCGCCTTTTCTGGCTGACCATTTCCTCCAGTGGTGGTTGTTTGCTGGGCTGCAGTTTTGGGAGAGAGCATTATTTCTGATCTCTGAGTGGTGCATTGCGCTTTCAGCTCTGGGACTGTGCTTCTGAGAAATCCTTAAAATAACTCCGTGCCACCCCACCACAGGTTGAGGATTTGAGGAGACGTAGCCATCTTGAGTTCTGTTTTCTAAAGCCTTTTACTGCACATTTTTTTCTGTCTGAAGATTTGCTGATTGAATTTACTATACTGTATCATCCTACTAACCTGTTAGAATATATTAGATTGGTTACAGCCGTATCAGGAAATGTTTCAACATCTGTGTCCTTCCAGCCAGCATCATATGAATTGTCACATTTCTAGCAAAATGCTCATGCTAACTTAGTACTATACTTTCATTCCTTAAATACTGTAACTTTGAAATACTGAAATAATATGAAAGTTTATAGCCATGATGTTTCTCATTAGCGATGCCTTCGTATCTCTGTTCAGTCACTATCATAATTATTTGCTTCCTTGAGTTGTCATTCAGATTGCGCATTAAACACTCATTATTTAAAACCTGTGAGTGTCACCTCAGTTAGTAGTGTGATGGTTTTGATCTTCAGAGTGGGCTGCTGTGAATAGAGTGCTGCTTCGGAAGCTCTTCATTCTACCCCTCTGCTTTCAGTCTGTTAAAAATACATATTCTGAACTGCTCACGCTCCTGAGAGTAGAAACTTTCTTCTGTCATTTCCAATCCTCTTCACTTTTACCTTCAGATTCATTTGGAATTGCTGTGTTATTCATTTAGTGTTAACAATGTTAATTTTCAGTCTCTAATGCTTTACTGGATTTTTGTGATTTTATGATCCTACAATGTCTGTATTATTCTAGTATTAAAACAGAAGCCCACAAAAATGGTGCACTGCTTTACTTGACACATGCACAAATCACATGTGCACAGCCTATAGCTCAAGACAAGGGGGCAGTGGAGAGGGAAGGATTAATATAATTTAAGTATATACAACTTCTGACACATTCAAAAAATACATGGTTCTCTGTCTACTTAAAACTGAGATGCCAACCAAGGATTTGCCTGGTTTTTACGTGCCTGCTACTACCCAGCTGAAATACCTGATAGCTGTGTAATGTAACATGGGTGATGGGCAGTTTGTGCTCAGGGAGGAGGGGTTTGGTACAACCACAGCAAAAATTAGAGTTCTGTTCTAGGTGCTTTTATGTTTAATGGCTGCAATCTGGTTTATGTCTGTACTATTTAAAGACAAGTGGTAAAATGTTTTGGTATTAAATACATGCTGTATCACTACTGCCGTTTGGTGGGTAGTCCTTATTTGCTCTCGCTTTTAATTTAGCAACTCTTATTTTGTATTTTCATAGTGTTGGTTGGGGTTATTCCAACCTGGTCCTCTAAGGGATAAAGAGCACATGTGTGTCGTACATGGACATACTGTTACACAAAACAATTAGGCAAATGAAATTGTGTTGTTCCATTTTCCCTCTTATGTGGGAGAGGAGTTAGATGGGCTAGCCCTCTGTATTGTTCACTGGATTTTGTATTTCTGTTTGTGCTGCAATCTTTATAATACCCAGATCTATTCACATATACCAGTTTGATCTGACAGAATTAGAAAATTACATCATACAAATTCCTGTGTTCTGGAAAGAAAAACAGTTGGGCTAAATGAAGACCTTGGGGTAGCCAGTCTGGGCCCATCCCTGAATGAAGCAGTATATTTGTTGTCAGATAACCTCACTATAGATATATGGGTGGCAAATAAAAATTTATTTCCCTATATCTGTAAGACATGTAACATTAATGTTTCTGATGCATTTTCTGTTGCTTGTAACCATTCACACAGTTTTCAGCAACAACTGTTTCCTAAAGGGTTTGGTTTCTACCCAGACCAAGTTTCTTGTTTAACTCTTTCTCCTTTTTTATCAGACTGGTTGTTTCTAGGGCTGGAATTTGCATAGTACTTTTGAAATATCTAGAATGAAATGCCCGATTGAGCTGGCAAAAAAAATCCAACAAGCAGTCATGGTATAAGAAATTGGATTTACAGCATTGCTCTGTGCTGACCTGGAGGTGCCCCTGTGCCCTAGGCAGTATTGCCTTCATGTCATGTTTTGTTACATTTGAGAAGTGTGAATGGTTGGGCCACAATGAAACTTTCAGCATTGCAAAACCATAGGTCCAAAACACTTGGGTTGGGATAATTTACATGTGGTTTGTGTTAAAGATCTTTTTTTCTCTCTTGCTATTTAGTACTCATTAATTGACAACCAGGACCTATTTATGTTCTCTCATTGTCTGGAGAAGAGGAGGCTTTGGGGTGACCTCATTGCAGCCTTCCACTACCTAAAGGGACCCTACAAGAAATACGAAGATAAACTTTTTGCAAGGGCATGTAGTTATAGGACAAGGGGTAATGACTTCAAACTGAAAGAGAGTAGGTTTAGATATGATGTGAGGAAGAAATTCTTTACTGTGAGGGTGATGAGGCACTAGACCAGGTTGCCCAGAGAAGTTGTGGATGTCTCATCCCTGGGAGTGTTCCAGGCTAGGTACTGGGGCTCTGAGCAGCCTTGTCTGATGAGAGATGTCCCTGCCCATGGCAGTGGAGGTGGAACTAGATAATCTTTAAGGTCACTTCCAACCCAAACCATTCTATGGTTCTGAGAATCTATGATGAGACCTTTCCAAATTGGTCCAGATGACAGTGGAGAGCAGGAGAAATCCTTTTCTACTCTGTCTTTGGTAACCAAAGCCACACCTTGAATGTGGCAAACACACAGCATGTTACCCATTTTTTTTTTACAGTAAATATTTGAAATACATCAAGTCTTTTTCTGCTTTTATTTTGCTGCCAACTTGCAAACTACCTTGGGTAAAATATCCATGCTGTAGTACATTTGATAGTCTAGAAAATAGATTCTATCTATCTAAAAAGAAATTTGATACGTAAATTCAAAGGTATTTTTGTCAGAGAATAAACTTTTCTGGGGTGCCTACATAATAAACTAAGAATTCAGAGTTTAACTGAATGTGACTGCAGCCTAGGTTTTGTTTTATTTAATTGTGTGATTAGATTAATAGATCAAGATTTTTGGACAGCCCAAAGCCCAGCAAGTGATCATCTCTTTGAAACAGACAAAGCCCCTATGGCTTAAACACCCCTGTCCTCTGAACAGTCAGCAAGAAGCCTGTGTGATAATCTTGTGGCAGTGGTTGGTCTATTTCTGGAGTGACTTCTTTATGGGAGAGCTCCAGCTCAGATGGGTTTTTGTTGCTTCGACTCTGCAGCCACAGCAAACCAACACCAAACACAGACCAACCAATCTCTGCAGCACAGCTATTCCATTCTGGTGTGGATTTCCATTTCTCCCTCTTTCAGTCTCAAGGAGACTGACCTTGGGGTCACATCATTCTTCTTGGCATCCCAAACATTCTTGGGGGACACTGTAATGCCATCACTTCCCATAGGATGCACGTGGATAATGCTGAAGAGGAGGTGTTAATGACAGAAGGTCATGGGCCTGATTTGATTAATTCTCAGGATTTTAGGAGTCAATGCAGCATCAGCAAAAGCAGTTTAGCATACTATCACTGCAAGGAGGATGAGAGAACATCTCATGAGAGTTTGGATTATTTGCCTTCACACAGTAAATTTTATAAGTAGCTACATGAAAAAGAATATGTTAATGTACCTTAAATAGTTTTAAGTTGCCTCTAAAGCTATGGGTTAATTTGGGCACTCGGGGGAGATGCCTGATAGGAGAAGAAATTAAGAAAATGTTATTTATTGTTTCTGTACACAAGAAAGTACTTTGAATTTAGAAGGAGGCCAAGGGATTAAAAGCATTTTGTGTAAGTGCTTATGCCTTTGCTCTTGAGAAATTATTGAATATGCAAAAAAAAATCAAATTATTAACTTCTCAATGTGTGTTAACTTCCTCAACTTAAAGGGAAGAGACTTTGCAGAGGTTTGGGAAAATTTTCTCTTACTTTTATTGAAATTAATTGTAATTTATTTTTAATTAAAATGAATTTTTAAAATTACAATGAAAATAATTTTTTTTTGTAAAAATACTTTCTCAGTGTAATCTACAGGAACAGTGGTGTTTGAATCTCAGTAGGGCTGCTCTAGTCCTAGATGATACTAGAAATACATTGGCTATTATAATTGGTGCACAATTATTATTGGAAGTATAAGTTCAGGAAAGACAGAAACTGGATATAAAGGTTTGCACATTTACATGATACGTGCTCAGTGTATTACTTGCAGTCGAAGAAAATAAGCATTACTTTGAAATATGTTCTGACTGCTCTACTGGATGCTTAAATTCTGAGTCATGTAATTCATTTTGATATGACTTCAAGCAATTGGTATCTGACAGCAGATTGCACTGCTACTAACATACTTAAAAAAAACAAATCCAAAAGTAAAAAATCCAACCATGTTCCTTTATCCAAATGAAAACAGCTTTCACCTGAAGGTAGAGCTTTGTTGTGTACGTTTTTAAAAGAGAAATTGGCAAGAACACCCTCTTGTTCAGGCAGTCACGGTTTATAATCAAAATGCTCTAAAAATGGAACTTGCATGTTTGCGAGAGGCAGCATGGCAAAGAGTCCTGTGCTGTACTCTGAGAGGTAACTGTTTTCCTGTTTCTAGAACAGAGCAAGATCGATGACTGCTGATGGGGCTAATTGGAACAGCAGTGGGGATGCTGGGGGTTTTGATTCATCAGATAATTCACTCATCAAATTGAAATGGAGCCTGGTGGAAAATTACCTGCAGATGAACAAGAGAAAGTCAGAGTGACATTTTCTGTGTTTGCTTATTAGAAAACGCACATTTCAAAGTTTTGACTACCTGAAGGTGCTGCCTGTCGAGGTGGGTGTGTACATCAGATACCCCGTGGTCCTTTGGTGTCATTTGCTATGACTTGGTCTATAGTCCAGTGTAATATCTGACGGTGTTCTTGTCATGAGATTGATGAAAGCAGTCTTTAATATACTGTGGCTCTTTCTCCTTGTACGCCAGAGGCACGTGCTGCTTTAGGTATGGTTGATATCCAATAGAAGGGATTAAGTCTCATTAAGGTACTTAGTGATTGTGAACCTGGTATCAGATACGTCTTTCTCTCTGTGTCTGGGGCAGCTATATTTTCAGTAATAGATTGTGGTGGAATTATTTATTTGTCCCATCTCTGATAATTGGAAAGGTGGTTGTAAAAATCACTGAAGGGCTAAAATCAGTGTAAATGTCCTGACTGCTTGCTTTTCTCACCCGTAGAGAGAAAAAGGTGGTACATTTTTCACTTGCATTGTGATATCTGTGGTGGATGTTGTGAATACTGAAGAGCTGCTCCTGAGAAAGGAGCTTTGAGCTTTTGTTCCAGCTGAATTTTGACCAGGGAGGGTCAGGAATCCTGTCAGCTGGTGCTGGGGGGAGCCTGTATAACCATCAAGCACAGCATGCAGTCAGCAGCAGTTTGTGCAGAAGAGGGCCAGGGTCTGGGCTGACAGTGCTTTGTGCTCAGCAGTGGTGGAGAGGATCTGCTGGAGGTCCCCAGCAGCTGGCAGAGAAATTACTCCTGAGTCAGCAGAGGCCACAGCCCAGAGCAAGCTGTGAGGGAAGCACAGCTCTGCAGATCTGGGGCTGTGGGCAGTGCTGGGGGTCTCACACAGAGGCTGGAGCATGGCAGATGAGCCTATTGTCTGCACAGATATCTCCTCCATGGTGAAGAACATTCCATTCCAATGAGCAGGATATCATGAAAAAAGTAGCAGGAAGGCCTTCACAAAACTTAAACATAAAAAGAAAGCACACACCTGGTGGAGGAGGGACAGGTGACCCAGGAGAAATACAGACACTGTCTGAATGTGCAGGGATGGGGTTAGGAAATCCAAAGTGCACATAAAGTTGAATCTGACAAGGTATGTTGAAGAGCAACAAGGAAGGAAGGAGATGTGTAAGGGCAACTCAGCAGCAAAAGGAAGGCTAGGAAAAACATGGGCTTGCTGTTGAACTGGGGAGAGGACTTAGTGACAAATGAATTGGAAAAGGCCAAGGTACTCAGAACTGGCTGATGTCATTAGGAGGTCATGCTCAATTATCTTCGAAAGGGCAATTGAAGAGAGGATCCTGAGGACTGGAGGAAACCAGTATCATTTCTGTGTTCAAGAAGATCAAAAAGGATCCAGGGAACTACAAGCTAGTCAACCCCATCTTGGCCATGGGATGGTGATAGAACCAATAATCTCTTCTCACTGTATAGCTGTATGAAGGATGAGAAGGTGCTTGGGAGTAGTCAGCATGGATTTACAATGAGATGACTGGAACAGTGGATGTTCTTTGTTTCAACTTCAGCAAGGCTTTCATCACTGTGTCCCATAATATTCTCATAGACAAGCTGATGGTCTGTGGGTTAGTTAAGTGGACAGCGAGATGGATTTACCTGGCAGAACTGTTGGGCTCAAAGCGTTATCAGTGACGTGAAGTCTAGCTGGGGGCTGGTTATCATGGGTATACCCCAGGAGTCAGGACTGGGGCCAAATACTTTTGGATATTTTCACTAATGACCTGGATGATGGAACAGTGTTGTGGTGCACCCTCAGCAAACTTGCAGACAAAAGCAAAACTGGAAGGAAGCAGTGCTTGATACACCACATGGCTGTGGTACCAACAGCCTCCTGGGCTGCATTAGGAGTGTTGCCAGCAAGTTGAGTGAAGTGATCCCCTTCAGCACTGGTGAGGCCACATCTAGAATACTGGGTCCAGTTCTGGGCTCTGCACTGCAACAGAGACATGGATGTGTCCCCCAGTATTCTGTGGAATCAAGATAATGGAATAATGCTTCCAACTGCTGAAGGGCAGATCTAATCACTTCACAGAAATGCAAGGGAAGACCTATTCTGCGGAACAGATGGAAGCTGAATATATCAGAGGGGCTACTCAAGAAATGACCAAGTTTAGGTTATCCATGAGGAAACCATATATAATGCTCTTGGAATATTATTTCCCTGGTTTTTTTTTTATATACAAACTATGTGCATGTTTATAAAATATATAAACAGTGGATAAATACACATGTAAATGTGTACATATGCGCTTGAATGTATATACATGCATGTCTGTATATATACACACTGAAGTAAAAATAAAGACTCTATAGAAAGAAACCACAGTTTGACTCCAGGGCACCACAACAACTGTTACACACACCGTTGGTCCTGTTGTGTTATAAAATTTGTCTTATTGTATAGCACTAATACAGAGGGACAGGAGCTAAGCTCCGACATCAGTGCACACATGTAATTCCTGCCCCGAAATAACTTCCCATCTAAATACCTCCTTCAGCAGCAGATGAGCAAAACTCCTTTTTGTGCACTTTGCTGTTTGGCTGCGGTGTGTTTACAAAAGCCTTGATGGGACATGCTGCTGGGAAGGCTGTGGTGGCTGTCTGTAATGCTGTGACCTCAGAAATGCAAGGGATGTGCTTGACCTGCACCCACAATGAATCACTGCTGAGCTCTGCAGAAGGCAGTGAAGTATGTGAGAGCTGAAGAGTTCTGGAGACAGAACGGCTGTGGTCAGCCCAAACACAAACAGACAAACTGAAAACAGGGGGTGACCAAAATGTGATTTTTAAATGTGATAGTGCCCAGTATGAGAGATTTCCTTTAGAGTAAAATAAAGCAGGAAGGAGCTCGCTCACATATATTCTGTCTACTCATAATAGCTGCAAATCCATGAAGGTAAAACTTTGAAGCCTTCATTCAGACAAAATGCCTCCTCAAGACACCAGTAGTACATTTTTTGTGTGTGTTCTTAAGGTCCTTGAACTCTGCTTCTGCGTGGAAAAGGGCCTTGATAAGGAACATGTCCTTTATAATGTTTTCAGAGATGGGCAAGAAATCCTGAAAAAACGAACATGACTCTGAAAGTCATCATTCACCTTACCCATACTCACTCCCATTCTTATAAACTGCCTGCAATGCTTGTTTTGATTTTTCCATATCATGCACCTTCTGAATGCAGAAATTTGGGGGACAAAAGATGATTGAAAAATAGACCTGGTCTGTGGGTGCCAATGTAGTAATCTGTCAACCCGACAGGATGGCAACATCCACATGACCTGGCTGTGTCAATAACACTGTGATAAACTGAATGTCTTGCTCTTCCATATACTGGTTGATTCAGTATTTTGCTTTTTAAAAAAGCCCCTCAATTACACAACCTCATTGGAAAGGTCTTTCTTGGCCCTCAGCCTAAAGCTGGATTCCACCACCCGTAACTTGTATAAAAGTGTCTGGGGTGAAATCAGCGGTGGTGGCGATGCAATTTACACTTAGCATGTGGTGTTTATAAAATAAATACAAGGGGCAGCTGGTGTAACTCATGAAAACTCAGTGTTTGGAAGGGGCCTAAGCCAAAGACCATCAGTCCATATAAAAGTTCCTGTTGGTTTTAGATAGATCATTTAGCTGTGCTATGTGGATATTGCATGTAGCCCAGCTCAGTACTTTTATGAGGCAGCAAGGCTGAAACATTGAGCCTTTCTGTCATTTACTATCCTGCTGCGTTCAATTTAATTGTAGACAGGCAATTAACAGCATAGGTGAGAGAAAAAGTGAATGTTTTACTGGATTTACCCTGAAATCCAGCAACCGTAGGAGAAGGGAGCTTGCTGTTACACATAATAACTGACCAGGTTTTAGCTTTCTAAAGTCTGAACCGACTGGACAAATCACACAGGTTCACATATACACCCTGCCCCACAGACAGTCTGTGCAAAGACAAGAGGCTGGCTGGCCTCAGGCATTGGGATGGGATGGCAGGGACCGGGACAGGGGCACTTGTCACTTGTTTTCTTCTCTCATTACGCCCAGTGTGTGTACAGCAACACTGCTGGGAACTTATCCCAGTCACAGCACTGGCTTAAAAAATGCCCTCCACTGGGGCTCTTTTCACCTGTGCTGTTCCCCCAACTTTACATTAGCCATGCAGTGCTGAAAAATTTTTTTTCGCTGTCTGTTTTAAATACTGGCTTAGTTCCCTAGCATGATTCCCCGTGAGGCTCAGCAAGCAGTTATCTGGATAACTGCAGTCAGTTTTGTTTCTGAAAAGCCACCTGTCCCGGCAGCTATGGCCTGCCAGCTGCTTTACATCTCATGTAACTGCTTTTACCTGTGCAAAGTCTGTATAAAAATAAAGCCAGTCTCAAGTGGCAGCACAGAACAGGGGCAATAATTTTACAGCCACCTGCAGAAGTGCTGTAAGTGGCCGTGTAAGGCATGCAGTGACAGACAGCCAGACCATTGGGGTCTGTGTTTTCAGCTTGCCAACACAGCAGCCACCAGTGCCAGCTGAGAGCAGGCAGGAACCAGGCTCTGCTCTGCAGGTGGCAGGTTGCAAGTTAGGCTGGATCTGCTTGTTGTTCATGTGGTAGTGTGATACTAGATGGGAAAAAGTAGACTTTATAGTCTTTCTGAAGGGTAATGGTTTTATGAGTTCTTCCTATGTACAAAGGAAGAGAACCCCCATCACCCTGTTGTGGTCTGGGGTCTTGTGAGGAGGATAGAGGAGCCTCTGTTCTGTAGGCCACAGCAGGTTGTAAAATTTACTGTGTTGCAGTACAGCCAAACTTGGTAACTGCAGGCCAGATTTTGGGCTTTTTTTTTTCTTTTGTTTTAGAAAGTAACATAACTTGCTCTATTCATCATTTAGAGGAGACTCCTGCTGTACTTGTATCTTGTATTTGGATATTGTATCTGGAGTTGTATCTTGAGCAGAGATGGTAAAATTGGTCTCACTGACATGATACAGATTGTTGACTGGTTTGCTATTGTACTTCTGATCCTTTTTTGTTTTGGAAAGTATTCATCTTTGAGGTTTATTCTCTCCTTCTTCACCACCCTGACCAAACCTATCCTCCTCCCCCACCATCAGTTCACATTTTCTGTTACTCCATGGGGTTCTATTTATTTATTTATTTGCACAGAGGTGCAGAACATTAAGGGATTGCTCAGATGTTCAAAAATAGGAGCGCATGGTTAGTCAGAGGTAGCCACAAACCTTCCAGACAATGTTTACCAAGGTTTAGCTCTCCCTTTTGGTTTAATTTTCTCTGTTTTCAGACATTTGTCTCTAGGAGCTCATAGTCTGCAGCTGTGATTTCTTTTTTTCCTTTGTGCTGGGTTGGTAACAGTGATGTGTGAGCCAAAGAACTGAATCATATTTCCATGTATAAAGTCATCACAGTATCAACGTGATGCCTTTTCAAAACATAGGAATTAAGAGCTAGTTTAATTTAATTTAGCTGGAACCTTCTACCATTTTTATTAAACATAAACACACATAAGTTGCTAAAAGCCTCTGAGAGATTTGTAAGACTACTAATTTAAGTCTTGTAGAAAAGTCTTCCAAGATTATACACTGAATAGATGTTTCATTTCACTAAGGGTTTGGATTTTTTTCCCCCCATTTAAATGTAGTTTGAAGTGCTGCCTGGGAACACAGGCAGATGTGTAACGATTTAAATCATCATTACACATCTTCTGTTAGAAGTAGGGCTGTTCTGGCTGCTATGGTCATTAACCTGAGAACAGATGATTGAAATGATGGGCTATAGTCTCATGTGTCACCACGCTTGGGCAGACATTAACATGCAGTTCTTCAAAGGCATTTAAAGGACTATCATCATAACACTCCTTGCAAAAGAGACATGTAAGTCTCTAAGACAAGAATCTGAAAGTCTTCAGTAGTTTCCTCCTTTATGTCAACAGGACTTTGCATATTTAAAAGACATGTTCAGCATTTTCCATGTTCAAATCTGTTGAAACCAATCTAGCTTTGCTGCTGCACACCAGCTAAGGCTCTGTCCTTCCTTACCTTCAGCTGTGTCTGGTTTATGAATAGTTTACTGAAGAGTGCTCTCAATTACAGAACATCACTTTTAGTGCTCTCCTGGGTTGTGGCCTGAGCCAGCTGCAGTTGGACACCCTTGGCATCCACCTACCAGTCTTCACCAGGCTTTGGAATTCAGCTGTTGGGCAGAGCTGTGGGGGTCTGGGAGGCCCACCCTGCCACCCACTCTCGGTGCCCTGGGGGTGTCCAGTGTGTCACTGGTGAGCCCATAGCATCTGGAAGGCAAACAGAGTTGCTGCTCCAGCAATCTTTCAACCTTCCTGTTGTATGTCAATTTGGAATGGGGAAAAAGCCACCCACTCTAATTAAAAGAAAGCTGTTTAAACAACTTTAAAGTTCATTAATTAAAAGAAAGTTGTTTAATACTGTAATACTGAAGACTTTTTCCCATTGCCTTCTGGGTTGTATAAGGATGGAGAAAAATGCAGGATTTTTACACATGAGCTTTATCCTTAAATTAATGCTGCTGGCCCAGGAAAAAAGAGATGATGAGGATTGCACAATGTGCATGGGGAGGCCTTGCTTTATTTTTCAAGTTTCGAAAAAGTGAATTGTTTGTGACACTTTTTTAGTCTGGCACTTCTCTGCTCATGCATGTCTGTGAGGGTAAACTCTCTCTTGTGAACAGTTCTACTGAAATTAATGAGATTAGTTTCCAGAAAAATAAACTGCAATCATTTTGTGTCTTCTGGATGGTATTTATTGTCATGCTGATGTACAAAACCCTATACAATGCTGGTTTGTGGGTTTTTTTTTTTGTTGTTGTTGGGTTTTTTCTAAGTAAGAAAAAAGATAGTGACTTTCATGTGTTAATTTCCTAAAGAAATAAAAGAATTGAAAATAACAGCCACTGTAAATTATCTGTAGTTTAAAAGAAAATCAAAAAGCATCAAAGGGAAGAAAGATATGGGATCTCCTTTGCCTTTAGCCTTTTAAGATCAGTCATTTAAATAAATCTGAAAAGTCCTGATTAATCAAAATGTTACTCATTTAAGTAATCAGCATTTGGGGTAAGAAAAGCTGAGGAAACTTCTGGTTTTAGTGTGCAGGAACCAGCTATAGTATAATTAGAAAGAAGCATTAGCTTGCAGTCAGGAACCATCCTGGGAGAGACAGGTTGTATGGAAGTCCCCTTCACAGAGAGAGTTCTTGATGTGCAGCAGAGACTCCTGGTATCTTTTGGAGTTATGTAGGCTCAAGAGATGTACCCACTGCAAGTACAGTCACAGGCAGAGCAGTAACTCAGCAAGCTCTAGGATGCCGAAGGATCTTAAGACATCCCTACACTGGGCAGCTGTTAGGGATCTGTTGGAGGGGTCCAATTTCATTGTTGACACCAGTGGTGGGACATGTAGCAAGTGCAGCTGACTGGAGCAAGAAGTTGGAGACTTTCCTTGGAGGAAAGCTCACCTAGCTTTTGCTGCTGCATGCAGTACTTTTTTTGTTCCCTGCTGCTGGAAACGTCACCGTCAAAGTACACTCTGTAAGTAAAAATCCATGCACAAAAGTGTCTTAACATTTGTGACCTGGGAATATCAGACATGAAGTTGCCTGTGTAGCTTTACTGGTGAGCTTTGTTAAGGGCTTTGACACATGAACTCTAACTTTTCCCCTTATTTTCTGTGTGTTATCCTGACTTGTCTTTGTACTGATAAAACTTGTGAACACTATAGAGAAGTTAAAAGGGCCTACAGGTGTTTAGAGATGACTGATCCATTGGGGGTTTTCTTGCTGGAACTTGCCATTTCTTAATATTTAAAATGCTCAAGTGTTTGATATACTTGTTGACTTCAGCTAGTGCTAAATGCTCAGCATGTCTACAAATTACCCCTGAGGTCTCAGGTAGCACATCTAGAGGATGCAAGTTTTATAAGCTTGTGAGCACTATTGATTAATGCATTAGATGTATCAGCATCACTCCAGTAACCTCCTCAAAGGCTGGATTAGATTCTATTTTTCTAAGGCAGAATTCAGGCATAATTTCATTTCCTCTTTCTAAATCCTTTCCTCTGTTTTGCACGCTGTGTCCTCCCTTAGAAATGTAACATTTGTGTGATGCAGAATGTTGTTTTCATAGAACAAAGTGGGTGGATTTGGAAAGAAAATTGTTGTGTATGGGAAAAGATAATATAAATGTATGAAGGAAGACTGTCCGTTAATACCTTTTTAAAAATACTATAATTATTTTCCTAGCTCTTTTTCCTCCCTTTTGTTTTCTTTACTGGAACTGGCTCAGAGTGCAGATTTCTGCCATTATAGCTCCTAATGCTGCTTACAGCAACACAAACAAGTTTGTTGCTCTTTGGGACACATGTGGGCTTCACACCTTTACAGCAAGGGAGACAACGTAACCCAGCTTTGACAGGAAATTATGGTTTTTTTGTTTCTGTTTTTCACCCTTGCTACCCAAATTTTGCCTCTTCTGCCTGTCGCAGACACAGTTTCATTATGTCTGGTGTGGGAGCAGACATAGCTTTGGTATTTTGTGCCCCAGTTGGAGGGCTCTTGCTCACATTGGAACTAGTGTTTTCGTTCTGGCCTGGCAAACCTTCTGCTGCTGCTTGATGGCCACCTTCACCATGGATTTACTGTCCTCTTGTCTCGATGGGTTTGTTTACAGGGACCATTTTGAATTCTATTTTGGGTATGTGCTATGTGGGTGTGGGAGGATATAGGTGCAGGGGTTTAGGCTGTCTCTTTCAGCGTTATTGCCGGGGGAGTAGCAGGGAGGGGGACTGGGAAGGGGAAAGGTTGGGATATGTACAGTTATCAGATCAGTGGATATGGAAGCCTTTGTGCTTTACAGCTGATGATCACTTAAATACAACATAGAGTTATTTGGTTCTAAACTATAGTGAAAAAGTAGACAAAGCATCTACTCTTTGCTTAATAGCTATTCATATTGGTTATTAAGATATCTTTCTATATTGGTACTGGATAGAAGAGAGATGCTTTGAAGTAAAGGAAAGTTCTTAAACAGGCTGTCCTCTCTCCTGTGGTTGGCCTGGGCTCTTTGTTGTTGCTGCAGGCATTGCTGTACTGTGCCCCTGTTCCTCAGTGCTTACAGATTAAACATTTGAAAACATGTAGTCACAGTTTGTTCCTGTTTGCAAAATGGAGGTGACCTTGGGCCTCAGCTACCTTCGCATTATTTCTCCCAGCACGACACAGTCTTGATCTTTGGATTTTACGTTATGTCCACCTAGAAGTAGTTGCTTCTGTTATCATGTCTTGCACTCATTTTGATGGCAAGATGATTCAATAGTGATGTGCAAGTATCATGATCTTCACTTCTTGCCTAAATACGCTTCTTTGTATTTGACTTTGTAGATCAATTAGAGAGCTAGAAATAAACCCCTGGCATTCTGAATCCCAATCCATTTTTTTGTTACTAAGTAAATTTTTGCTAAGGTAAATGCCTGATCACTTTCATTGATCTCTGAATTTCTTCTGGATTGTATCGCTCTAGCAATGCAGAAACTTCTTCTCATGCAGCTATACCTTGGTTGGGAAAATGGGCAACATTTTTTGTGTCCATGCTCCCTGATATATTTGCTTTACTATAAGTTAGGTTGAGGAAAGTGGAGAAGACACTGGTTTTCAACCCAAATCCTTTTTGTGGAGTAGCTCATAGAGTAGTCCCCCAAAACAGCTGCAGTCACACAACCAAGAAGATAAAAGTTTGTGGCAGAAAGGTGAGATACATGGGCAGGGAAGAGGTCAGGTCTTGTGAAGCCAAATTCATTGCTGAACCAAAGTATTGTGTAATGAACAGCTGCACACACAGGGGAGAGTGGATTCACTTCAACTGCTATTTTACAATAAGCATTGCTCTTTTAACATTCAGTTCAGGATGTTTTCTGAAAAGAGCTGTGGATTCTGTCTCCTATCTTCTCCTAGTGTTATTAGAGGGAAAAGTTAGCTAAAATTATTAACAACATAACTTCTGGCAGGGTTCAATAGTTTTTTGGCTCTCAATGTGGTACAGATAACCAGAAACATTTTCATTTCATTGAACATGGGGCTCAGGGGAAATTTTGCTTCTTGCATACTTTGTGGCATTACCCAGAGTTTACAGTGGATAAACTTTGAGTTGGAAGCTTGTGGGATTTGTTTCTCAAGAAAACTATTTGGCTTTTTTTTTTTTTTCAGTTTCATTCTACCTATCCTAATGTTACAAGGGGAATTTATAGTACTCCAGAGCATGAGATTTTCAGGAAGCTTCACTTTATTTTTACATAGAACATTGGATTGATTCTAAAGGTGAAACTTGCTCTGTAGGTAACAGTTTTTTCTTGATGACTGGCCAAAGCTTGTGGTTGATATTACAAGAAAAACAAACAGTATACTGTGCTACCTTTCATTCCCAGCACATGGAGCACTCTCTTGGCTTTACCTTTATTGCCACACACATACAGTGTAATGTGCATATATTACTTTAAAACAAATATCTCAGTATATCTTTCCCTTAGGAAAAATGGAGGTAGGGAGAAAAAAAACAATAAAATCACATGTCTATTTTTAGTTAAAAAATGGAGGTAGGGAGAAAAAACCCAATAAAATCACATGTCTATTTTTAGTTTTAGCACAGGATTGGAATAAAGTAGAATACAATTCAAAATATTTGAATCCTTCAGTAAATAATACAGATTTTTTTCTGCTTCTCTCTGAATTTCAACACTTTAAACATTAGATCTCTTTAAATCCTATGGAAAAGGATGGACTTTGTTACAGCTATCAATAAAAATAGCATTATTCAAGTTTTGCTTACTACACAGAGTACCTACATATGTGATCGTTGCAGTCCTGCTGCTAACGCACAACACGCCTTAAGTCTCTCCCTACTCCCTGCAAGTGTACCCTGCAGGTGCTGAGCTTCTGGTGCCTGGGAATGGCTGCTGGGGTTCTCCCTCTTCCAGATCCAGTTTCTCAGTTTGCTGCACCCTATGGACTAACTCTTGAAGCCTGTCTGGATTTTGACCCTGGCATTTCTCCTTTCAGGAAATACCATCTATGTTTAGTACAAGACTAAACTCTAGGCTTAAACTCTAGGCTAGCTGTAGCAAGAACAAGATTAAGGGTCAAGAAGGAGATAAAGAGGAAGAAAGAAAGAGTTTGAACAGTAAGAGGACCTCAAGCTCAAGCAATTTAAGGCAGGCTGACAGCTGACAGTTTCTCCTGTCTGCTACCCCAAGATTATACTAGTTTAGGGTTTTTTTTTTTGCAAGCCACCCTAGACACATGCCCTTCCTGCTTCTTGCCAGGTAGCTTTTTATGCATTTTATGATCTGTTACTCTGTCCAGATCCTAATCATGACAGAAAGCTGTGTAACACTAAGCGTGGGCTAGGGAAATAATATTCCTACAGCTTTTAATAGATTACCACCAATCTGTTGACTCCTTTCTGTTGCCTGGAAGATAAAATTAAAACACGATACTGCTTTCATCCTTGCTTCTTGTTGAGGAGTCAAGCAGAAAATTCAATTACTATTACAGCTGCCACATTATGTTCTGTATTTGTGATTTGTTGTTCTGCCAGTTGTTCTAGCGCAGCATCAATTTCCACAGTTTCACTTAAATAAATTTAATTATGAATTATCTCAATGCACATGGATGCAGATTGACACTTAATAAATGGACATTCAGCAAAGCTCTAGTTCAGCAGAGTCTTTTGAAGTGTTCATTAAGGCCATTATATCGTGTTACTTGGATGTAAAGTGAAGTGCTGAGTGCTAGTGGTAAGTGCAGTACATCATAGAGGATTCTGCTATGTGTGCCAACACCAGTGTCTACCCACTCCGTTCCAGTGCTGTGAGGTGTGCAAGAAGAGATCAGCTTCAAATTAATTAGCTGAGCTCTGTAAACCGCAAGGAAAGATTTATTTCCTGTATAGAAATTACTCTGAGGTATCAGGTTTTGTGAGAGAGGGTGCAATAGTTCATGTCACTGGCAGGATGCTCAGAACATTTTCTCTCCTTTTTTTGACTCAGGTTAAGAGCTTGCTGGACATGAGCATCTTGGCCTTCATTCCAGCCTTCCTCCTTGGAGTGCTTGGAGGTCTTCTAGGATCTCTCTTTGTTTCCCTAAATATAAAGATTAATAAATTACATATGCAGTTCTTTAATCCAATTCCAAAATTATCCCTTAGAAAAACAAGCAAGCTGTTGGAAACTGTGCCCTGTAAGTAAATAATATGGTGTTCTTGATCATATAACATTTACAGTGGCTAATGAGGGCAGGTCATAAATTGCTGGACAGAAAAGTGAATCTGATGCTGGCAGCTGATAATGTGCAACAGAGTACAGCAAACATATGAATTACCAAAATACATATAGATATTTACTGCTGGTAGGTATATAAGAGTGGAGAAGATATTTGTTTTTGCTTTTAATGCTTGAAGCATTTTACCTGTAGAATTGCTCTCCCACTGCTGTTCTACTCCGATGGTACTACGTCAGCTTAGTGACATGTGGCAGTCATGTTGGTGTGCTTTTGCATTTATTTACAGTCCACAGAGGGCTCAGATGTCCTGGTAAGACATGATGGGGCCACTTTACATTTAGTCTTTGGAGTTTCCATTTGGCATTGTATGGCTTTGGGGAGGGTCATGCCATTGAAAAAAAACAGGTATAGACAGAAGGTTCCTGTATTGTCAACATCAATTTTATGTTTTGGTTATAACTTAAGTAGGTTGTTATGAACAACATTATGAACTTAATATTCCTATAAAGATAGGCTGAGAGAGTTGGGATTGTTCAGCTTGGAAAAGGAAGGGCTCCAGGGAGACCTTGTAGCACCTTCCAGTACCTAAAGGAGGCCTGCTGGAAGACTAGAGGGGGACTTTTTGCAAGGGCATGTAGTGACAGGACAAGTGGGACTGGCTTCAAACTCAAAGAGAGTAGGTTTAGGGTAGATATTTGAAAGAAATTCTTTCCTGTGAGGCTGGTGAGACACTGGACCAGGTTGCCCAGAGAAGTTGTGGATGCCCCATCTGTGGAAGTGTTCAAGGGCATGTTTGATGGGGCTTTGAGCAACCTGGTCTAGTGCAAGGCGTCCTTTGCAGGGGGATTGGAACTAGGTGATCTTTAAGATCCCCTCCAGTGCAAATCATTCCATGATTAAATGTGTGGGAAGCTTTGGAGCTTTTCTAATACACTTTTAGTAAATTATGCAAATTTGAGCTTCCCTGCAAGTTTCTCTAGTGAACACCTTTATTTCCACTATTTTTGAGGAAGTGTTTCTGAGGAGTTTTCTGATCTTATTAAGTGTTGAGATGACCTATCTTTAGAGAAACTGGGGCACAATGAAGCCCCTTTCTTCTGCCCTCTTTTAGGCAGATCTGCCAGTATGTTTTATGTGTGCCATATATGTTTTTTATATCTACTATTATACATTATCTCTTCCCTCCCTCCTGGAGTGAGGATTGCTCAATTGTAGACCAATGAGGTGTCATATAGATGTTCTCCTTCCATCAGCCCAAACATACCTTCAGCAGTCTCTAAGACCCAAGGTTCAGGGAAAGGCAATCACCTCGATTTGCATCAACAGTGTGGATGATAATGGGAGGAAAACAATTAGTATTTTAAATCTGAGAGGGGAAACTAAAGTCTAAGTAATCATAGATTGAGGCAAATGGCCAAGTCTCTGCAAGATCTCCACAGACTGGTACAGAGGTGTGTGTGTTTCCCATTGTTTTACCTCTGCATAGGGTCAGAGAGTGTTTCATTTTGTGCTTGAAGGTTCTGTGTGTGCCCTGGCAGTTCACCTCCTCCTCCTCTGCCTAGTCCTGCTCTTTACTCAGAGCAGCAACCTGCTCGTTGGGTTATCTGTTGGCACATTAGAGGTGAAATCTGACCTCGTGTAGGAGAAAGAGTAGGAGGAGGGATTCCGGTGAAAGGACTGTGCTGGAGCATGCCCGTGCTGTCGATGACAGCTGAATTTCAGCTCCTCTTAGCGGCAGGATGATGGCATTTCGGTTGGCACCCGTATTTGCTCATCATCTGCTGAGGAAAGACATCCCGAGGAAGCTTCCTTTAAGCCTTTTGCTTCCACGTTTGAAGGAGTGAGTAGGGAGAGCCTTTCCCCTGCTCACTCTTCTCGCATCGTGCTACAGCTTTGCTCCCAGGTCTGGCAAAGGGTTCGTGGCTTCGTGCTGTTGAGCACTGCAATGAGACATCCTAACTAAAATCCAGTTTTCAAACCAGCAGGATGAGGAGCAGAGTCCCATGCGTGACTCCCATTAGTCGTACGGAAATGTCACAGTTTCCAAAGGATCTCTTTCCAAGAGGTTAGGTTTGTAACAATTATTATTTTAACAATCTGGAGCTGGAGTGCTGTGTTTGACAGCTGTTTCCTCTACTATTGGGAAAGTTTTGGCTTTCTCATGGTACATTACAAAAGCCTTGCATAAACTACTTAAACACATAAAAAACACTCCTTATTACTCTTTGGAATAAAAACCAAAACATGCATCAACATAAGCCAGTAAGAGCCAGCATGTTAGAAGACACTGTAGGATTAAACTTAAGATCAGCTAGCAAAGATTTAGTGTCAGACATAAAGAAAACACCTCCTAAGAGTTATTGTATGTTGTTTAAGAGTGGTGCCTTACTGACTCCAAAGGTTCATGAGTGCTTAGCACCTTGCCAGATCATACCTGAAGCTGGGAGAACAGCATGAGTTTTGTAGGGCTGTAGTGCTTACAAGAGTTTTCTGTTTATATATTTTTGCCTTAACCCTGTATTTTTTTTCTTCTTTTAAATACTGCTTTTTTTACCTTACCTTTGTAGCATGAACTCTTACTCAGACTGTTTTTCCTTTTTTATTAGCTCTAGAAGATCCTGCTCAGGTCACAGTCCTTATTTTATTATAACTTGGCAGTAAAAGGCAGGAAAGAAACTGATCTGAGAGAGCACCATATAATTTTTATTTTTTTTTAAATTCACATAATCAGGCAACTGAAAGAAACTATGTCACAGTGACTTTAACCAAAAATAATCTTGTATAAACCCGTTTGCATTTAAACTTGGAAAGAACCCATCACGGTATCTTCCACACCCACAACATAACCCGGAGTACCATTCCTTTGACTGGAATTGAATATCTAATCTTCAGCCCATAGATTAGACAAAGCTGTCTTCTTAAGTGCCCTTCTGCCCCTTGGCCTGCATTTGCTTCTCCTCAATTCATCACCTTTCTCTCTGTGAGGAAATCGCAATGTAGATAATGTTTTGCCAAGAATCTGGCAGAGCTATCTTTCTTTTGCTATTTTTTAAAATCACATTGACTAATGCTTCTGTTCCAAAAGCTCAGTGTTTCCATGAGCAGGGTGGACAATTTAAGGATAAATGCATATATACTTAATATATAAGCTGTCAAAACTTTAAAAGGATACTTGAGAGGATTATTTTATTTTCTGCCTAGCTGTGAAGATAGGCTACTGCTTTAAATATGTAGCCACTGGCTCCAGGCTAGTTGTCCTTCTAGCTCCCTTTGGACTTCGAAGCTTTGTAAAAAAATTGACCTGGGTTTGAACTGTCCCAGAGTCAAGTTTGCAGAAACAAAACCTGACCTAAACTTTGAGAAGACTGAACTACTCCCAGTTTCATCTATCTGTCGTAGATGCACTCTGCCCATAAGCTTGTAATCTTTGAGATACAGGAAAACAAAGGCTTGAGATATGATTGTCTGACAATTCATCACAACCACACACAGCTGAATTTTAGCTTGAGGATTTCTATAAATGTGCTATCTGAGCTGTTTTATAGTGATCCACAGAGTGCATGAAACCTTGTGCTTGGAAAATATATTATTACTATGGTTGTGTGTTCCAGTAATTTTTCTCCAGATGTCTACTGAAACCTTTTCTAAGTATTTTTTCTTTGGGTGTATCTTCATTTATTTAGAAATGTGAATTAATCTCAATTAAGATAAAAAACCTGAATATTAGTTTTGAATGAAGTATAAATATCTTATATTGAACTACATTATGTTGAAAAATACCCATCACTGAAATGCAGTCACCATGTGTGAAAACTCCCTTGGTTTTAGTAAATGCAAAGCAGCCAGTGCAAACACCTTCTTCTGTGCTCTATTTCCAAAATTTTTTGGATTCACTCATGTTTACTTCAAAATGGGTATATGGAAAACTGGGACCTGATAAAGTATTTTCATCCACTTGCCTTGTGTCTGTACTGTGTAGCATCTAATCAGCTTTAAGCTTTATAGAGTATTAGTCCTTTCATAACAGCCTCCTTATAAGAGAAGGGAAGTAATAAATTTGCAAGTTAGAAACAAATCTTTAGCTGTTAATACTGACCATTTGCATAAATAGGGAGGAATTTAAACTGTAACACTGAACCATTTCTGACACACAGCATAATTTTAAGTACAAACCGAAAAAACAGGTCCTTAATGAAAGACACACAGACCCCAAGTCTGGGGCCAGCAGCCTGCAAGGAGCTCTGGCTGACAGCGTCTCCACCGCCTGCCACGCTGCATGGTGGGGAGGCTGCTGTGCATAGAGCATTCCATGTACTGCAAGTCCTTCTGGAGGTACTGGTGGTCTCTGGTGGCCACAGAGCCAGAGACCAATTATCTGGTTGCAACAGTTGAGTTCCTGTAGTTAGATTGGATGAATCTAGGTCTTACTCATTGCTTACGAGCAAATGATGATCTTTTGGGATATGTGGGCGAAAGGACAGTTTCCTTCTGATAACTGATGGCATTAGTGGGTTTAGACACTTTTTTTTTTCCCATTTCTACATCTCACAATAGTCTGTTTACTTATTTTAATGCCTGCAGGTATGTATGATGATGGTTACAGTATATTTACTGTATTTCTTTCCTTGCACTCTGGTCACGAGTGTGAGAAACTACCAGATGGGAAACAACTCAGGAACATAAGTGAGGAGAATCACCATCAGCATATCTATGTGAATACAATTATTAACCATTTCTCCCAGCCAGTTGTTGCAAGGATTTGGGCTGGCAAAAAATTCAAAGGTGAGTCAGAGCCGAATGTTTAAACGGAATTAATGTAGAGACAAAAGTCACACTTAATCTTTTAATCACTGAAATTTAATCACTCTTAAACTTTTCCAGTGAGAGGCATTTGCCATTATGTCAAATTAAAGGGAAAAAAGGGAGAAAGAAAGAAACAAAAGGGAGATAAAAAAATGAAAAGAGCCTGAAACGTGTCTGTATGTATCACACAAGCACCTTTTTAATTTGGTATCCTAATTTTGATTTTAAAGGTGTGTGGACCTTTTAGATAGCTATATAGGCCTAAAGGACACAGGCTATGCCTGAACTGGAAATGTGGAATGGGAAACTGATGAAAAACCTTTGTTATTCTCAGCTCCAGTCAGCTGCTATTGGCTGAAGGACATGATTTGATCAGTCCTCTCTATAGGAACATGAATAGGTAACCTATACTGCTACAGCACAAACTGTAATCCAGGGACTTAAAATGGCAAATATTCTGTTAGCAAACAGGCAGGGAATATGTGGCTGAATGTCTAGGGAGTTTGTGGGTTGTACAGTTGAAGAGATGCTTGAATCTGATCCAGGCTTTGCAGTACAAGTATCTTTCTTGAGGAGTATGTATGAGGAATCTAGAGGAAATAGAAAAAGAATTGCTCAGATCAAGGTTCAACAATAGCTTGATTTCACAGGTGCTGCAAATGGTCACTACTGAGCTGTAGGTTCACAAATTCCCAAATCTATAAAATATATGAATTCCTCCTTCCAAGTGGGAAGTATTGTATACATGTAGCATAATGCTACTGGAAATATAAACAACTTGCCATTGGTGACTGGACTCTCAACAGCTTCTTTAAGTATATGGAAAGCAGACATGCTTCCCCATGCTTGCCACCAATTATAGACTGTTATTTGACTTCCAATACCTTAGTCAGTATTGTTTGCTATAATACGTATTTACATATTCTTTATAAAAGCAAACTTTGTCTTTTAGTACCAGGACTTGGTGTCTATGGCTATGTGAGTTGCTAGAGGAAAAGCCTTTTTTCTCACCCTGACGTCCTTTTTTATTTTAAGGTCTAAATGCTTGCAAAATGTTATTTTTCAAAACAAAACTATTTTTGCTCTAAAGGAGAAACATCTGAAACCACGATAATTTCATGGCTTTTTTTTGTCTGTCCCTGAATCAAAAATAGGCTGATCCAACCTAGAGGCTGAATGGTCTTAGTGCCATTTTTTCATTTGGTGTGGCTACAAGTTATAAAGAGTACATCGTGTTGAAAGTGGATAGATCTGAAAGGAATTAAGCACCAAATTGTCCTGGACTTTGTAAGGCCATGCACTTGCTGAAGGTAGTGACGATGTCTCTAATAAGCTTGTAATAAGACTAAATGTGGAAAAGAAGCTTGTTCACTGTTCTCTTCTTCTTAGGAATTGAAAAAGGGAATTATTGCAGTCGCAAGACTTTAATTAGGAGCATTTAGATTTGGCTCATCTCAGCATAATGTGAGATTATAGTCAGTGCTCCAGAAGCAGATATATATTATAACCCTTTTGAGATCCGACAGATTAGTAATAAGCACCCTTGCCACTTTAAGATGTCTAATAAGAAGTATATAACAAAAGAAAATTATAAGATGCTGGATTTCGTCTTTTGCACTGATCCAACTCAGTGAAGTGTATGTTTTTGCTTTCAAACCATGATAGTAAAAGGGCTGTGGCTCCAGATGGGGCTGTATGTGGCTATGCCAGTATGACAGCACTTCTTTCTAGCATAGCTTATCCTCATACATTTATATTGCAACAGTGTGTTCAGTAGCACTTTGTAGCATTTCCAGCAGGCCTTGACATTCCTTGAAGAAGGAGGTCATGGGAATGCAATAGAAGGAAGTAAAGAAGCAATGAGCTTCTTCCATCAGCAGGTCTCAGTACAGCACATGTATTCTTACAGTGTGGCAGTGCAGTCCTCCTGTTGTCACCAGGGAGAAATCTGTCTCTACTAAATATAGTGATTTCAAATGGAAAGAGTTAGTGGTACAAAACCTTGTGTGTAAACAAGTCCTACATCTCAGTTCTCTGCACTATGTTCTTCTTGTTTAACCATTCATACTTTAATTGTAAAAAAACTGTCTTCTGTTGTTTCTCTCTCTGTTATTTTGGCATAGCTGCAAGCTTGAAGCAATTTGAAATTGCTTCTCAGATGTGCTGGTTTTTGTGTGTGGACTTCCTGGTAGCAAAGACATATGTGTAGAACCTGAGGCTTTGGTATAAGTGAGTTACACAATCATATGACTTCTAAAGCAGGACAGAGTAATCAGGTTTTTAGTTTTTTATTGACCGTTATGAATTTGGAATATATTATTTGAGTGGTTGGAATAATGTAAAAAGCAAATACAAGATTGGGAAGTATTTTGTGTTCATTTGGTTGCCAATCTGGGGTCTGGAAGAAATTTTCTTGCACTAGATGTTGGCTGCATTTTAAGTTTTCCTTGTAGTTCTGAGCAGGGATCAGGTGGGTCAAATACCACAGATCTGCTCTTCGTTCCAGGAACAGAGTTCATATTGTTACTGTTTAGGTTGTGGTGATGTCCAGAACATGTGGGATGCTTTCCAGACTGGAAGAAGGAAGTCAAACCTGCTTGGAGAGTTCAATTGTTCCAGATGACAGAGATTGAGAAAGTGTCCAGGAATAGTAGTGCTGTACAGAAAGACTGGTTGTGGTCAGCATGATAACTGGCAGTCGGAGTTGCAAGATGTTGAAATAACTGGTGTCAGTATTTATCAAAGGAGAGCTTTAAGAACATATTGGACAAACATCTTTTAGGTGTGGTTTGAGTATAGCCTGTGCTGCTGTGGAGGAGGAAACCTCTAAGTCTTTCCAGCTTTCCACGGTGCCCTTGGGTGCAAAGTTTTCTAACTGCAAATGCATCTGTCAGCTTGAGGTGCTATGCTTACCCACTAAAGGTTTTGTCAGGAATGACACATTTTTGGTCAGCTAATCCCATTGTATAGTGTTATAATGTTGTGTGGACAAAGAGATCAAGGCCAGGCTGTGCATTTTAATAATTTTCCCCCCTGTTTTCTGGTTTCAGGCAGTGTAAATTGATTCCTGAAAATTTTTTTGGTTTTGCAAATTTTGGGTTTCAGCAGCAGGAAGTTTATGCAGAGGAATATAAGCATTAATAAACCATATAGAGTAGTAGAATAATTAATATACTGATCTAGTGAACTAGATTTGTTAGTTAACAAAACAACTTAATTGGGAAATACAAGGGAAAGTTTTAGTGGCTTACCTTTTAATGTTTTGTGCCTTTGCACATCTCGTCCTCTGTGCTGCAGCTGCTGCACTTCCAGTTGAAGATGGGAAATAAGGGATCACACATCTTTTTAAACTTGAGACTGATGAAGAATTTGGATACACAACCCTCTGCACTGCTTTGACATTTTATTTCATCCTCAGCTGTTGGATGGCAGGTTCTACTGTTGCCAGTGGTCTGGTTACTCCAGCGCTGTAAGCTTCACCAGTCCTGGTTTGCCCTTCCTGTACAAAAGGCCTGTGTTGAGCAGCAACAATCAACTGCAGTCTGAAAGCTTGGCAATAGCAAAGCTGTAAGTGCTTGGAGGAGGCTGTATAGGTAGAACAGGATGGCTTGCTTGGAAAGAGATGCTAGAATTGTGGAAAAGAATGAAGAAATATCATCTGAGAATAACTGTGTAAGGACCATAGCCAAAACTGTGGTCTTTCCAAGTATAGATCATTTGAATCCTTTGGGGACTGAGAGAGAGTCTCGGCTTCTGGATCAATCTCTATAACTGTAGAAATACGGGTACAGATCCAGGCTTTTCATCTGTTTCTTATGCACGTTATAGCCTGAACCTTATTCTTGGACATCAACACCTCAGACTTTGGAGAAAACTGCAGTTGGGTCTTCTGCTGTAGTTTTTAGAAAGCTGTTGTAGACTAGAGCAAATTTCTTACAGTAATATTGAGAGGCTTAAGGTTCAGCAAGCAACGAGTCATGGCTGGAGGGTGGGTACCCAGCATGATGCAATTCAAATATTGAGAAAAATTATAAAAGGAATTAGTTGCGTGCACAACCTTCTGCTTTTGCCCTACCCCTGTGTGTTTACCTCCTGCCCTCACCAAAGTGTTGTCTAAATCACTTTTTAATATGCAGTGTTTGCTGAAACATGGCATACTTGGCTGAATAGAAATAGATAGTCAAGTCTATCAGCCAGCACTCATGTTTTTGACTGGATAACCTAATTTTTATCACCATTCTAGAACTATATATAGTTTCTAAAAGCATTCCAGAACTGCATCCATCAATCAAATGGATCAATTATATGAATAAGTGGGAAAAAGTTGTGTAATGGTGCAAGATGATTCTCTTTAAATGATAGAATTATAGAATATCCTGAGTTGGAAGGGACACGCTAAGATCATCAAAGTCCACCTCCTGCCCATGCACAGGACAGCCCCAAGAATCACACCATATGCCTGAGAGCACTGTCCAAATGCTTCTTGAACTCTGTTAGGTTTGGTGCTGTGACAACTTCCCTGGGGAGCCTGTTCCAGTGCCCAGCCACCCTCTGGGTGAAGAACATTCTGCTAATATTCAACTTAAGCCTCTCCTGACACAGCTTCAAGCCATTCCCTTGGTTCTGTCACAGGTTGTCAGAGAGAAGAGATCAGTGCCTGCCACTCCATTCCCCTTCATGAGGAAGCTGTAGACTGCAATGAGGTCTCCCCTCAGTCTCCTCTTCTCTGGGCTAAACAGTCCAAGTGACCTCAGCCAGTCCTTGTATGGCTTCCCCTCAAGGCCCTTTACCATCTTTGTAGCCCTCCTTTGGATGGTAGCTTAATGTCTTTTTCACACTGTGGTGCCCAAAACTGCACACAAAACTCGAGATAAGGCTGCACCTGCACAGAGCAGAGTGGGACAATCATTTCTTTTGACCAGCTGGTGATGCTTTGCCTGATACATTCCAGGACACGGTTGGCCCTCCTGGCTGCCAGAGCACACTGCTGGCTCACGTTCAACTTGCCATTGACCAGGACCCCCAGATCCCTTTCTGTGGCACTGCTCTCCAGCATCTCATTCCCCAGTACAAACATAAAAAGATGACACTGGAGAATGCGGGCATCGATCCTGCTACCTCTCGCATGCTAAGCGAGCGCTCTACCATTTGAGCTAATTCCCCCCATGCACAATCAGAAAAAAATAATCAGATTGCATATATCATATCTATGGCTATTGTATAAATAATAACTCACTATTTCTGGAAAGTGAATGTGTGAATCAAGTTAATTGGCTGACACTTGAATTTGTATACTTAATTCCTTGCATGTGAAATGAAATGTTGTGTATCACATCAGCAATTATGTGCACAACTGTGCTACATTTTGGTTTAGCTTTTCCACATAGGTTGGTTTGAGTACCCTTGGGTTCTCTTCACAGCTTCATTCTTGGTAAGTTTTGGGCAGGTCATTAATACCTATTTCTCCTTTTTGCCCATTTGTTATATGGCTATAATATTTTACTTGCAAAGTTTATGGGGCACAGGTAGACTTAGTTTTAAGAAATATATAAGACTGTAACTCTTGATGTGTGGCCTTTTAACCTGAAATATCCCAGTGTGAATATCTGTGACCTATACTTTTGACTATTGTTATAAGTTTAATTCTCATTTGGTGTTGAAGGACATTAAGACAGATATGCCAATAGTCCTTTTTCTTCAAAGTAAAGAATGGTAAATCTGGCAGCTTCATGCTAGTGATTGGCACTAAGTAAACGCTCACAGTAAGGAAGGTTGCTAGAGCTTTTTGTGGGAAAGGAATCATTGCAGAAGTTACAAAATTAGTTTGAGATCAGCATAATATTAGAAGCATTTCCAGAAAACACCATCATTGGCAAGAGGATTCCTCTTTTTTGTCTTGCATACAGGTACACAGGAGCTTTGTATGGCAGGATAATGGGATCGATCCTTGTTTCCATTTTTGGTGTTCAAACTAATGAATACGGAGCATGGATCGATCCAGCTCTCTGCTGCCATTGAAGCCTCCACTTTCAGTCGTGTGTCAAAACTAACCATCTCCCTCACTGTGATAATGATAAGTATGTTAAGTTTTCAGGTATTTTTGTGACCAAGGTTGGGTTGAGCTTTTGCTGCTGCAGCTAAATAAACCACTGGCATCCCACGCGCATTGAACCAGAGAGAAATAAATTATTGGCCTGGATGTTTCTAGCTTGTTTGAAGAGGTGGCTTTGTTGTTGGTTTTGGTTTGTTTGTTTGGTGTTTTGGGTTTTTTTCCTGGGAACTTACAGTTGTGGAGTGTAACTTTGGAAATTACACTTTCACTGAGAAATCTGACTGTCTTTTCCTGTTTTTGAACTTTCTGAGATTACAGAAATGATAATGCCATCAGTGGTTTACAAACAAGAAAAGGGATGTTTCTTCTGCATTACAAAACAATAGTAAATCACACTGCCTTGTGAATTGACTTCTGTGGGGCATGAAGGCCTTGTACAATGCGTCTTTTAATGCTGGGGTTGAGTATGGATGCCTCACAGGTCTCTCTGGTCAAATTATGCCACATAGATTTCAAAATTTCAGATTCATTTGGAACACATTTCATATTTCTGTTTTCTGGACCCCTCCTGTTGTAACAGAACAACTTGAGTCTACATTCCAGGCAAACTTTTGAAAGCTAAGTATTTGCAAATTATACTTTCATACTTAGAGAGGATGTTTTCGTTCTCCCTGATTGCAACACCTGGGGATGGTGAGTTGTACGGCGCAGCTGAAATTCAGCTTAGTCAACAGAGGAGTGAAGTTGAGGTCACAAAGGTGAAGTTTTCACCCTTTCACGGCAGGTCATTCAAGTCCTATGAGTGTTAGTGTGTGTGGAAATTTCACCCATGACTAAACCCAGACTTGGCTGCCCAACTGGATTTTCCCAAAAGGATCTCATTAAAATCTTTGCAGATGCCAGAATTCACACGGAGTGACCAAGCCAGGATTTTTCCTCCTAGTACGCTATTGCGCAGTGTTTGATAAAGTAGCTGTTTATTGGCATTTGTGCCAAGTTGGGTCCATGCTAGTGATAGGTTGTGTAAATTGTGTAGGAAGCATTTTTTGGACATTTTAGCTTGAAAGGCGTTGTATGTGCGTAAAAATGACTCTATTGTGAAATAATAATTAGTGTGATTGCGGAAACAGTTCTCCTTCAGTGTCCTCTTGGTGCTTTGACACTTACTTATCCATTAAGTAAAAATGGACTCTGGTATTTCTCTTTCTATTATTGCTGTTATGCATCTTTTGGAAGTTACTGTATGATTTTTTTGGCCACCTACTAAGTCTGTAAGACCCAGAGGGGGGAAAGTTGATGCCTGAACACTAGATGTAAGTTTTTTGAAAGCCCTAATTATGACTAAATGTAATGTCTTTTCCAAAGTACACCTGAATTTTCTTTCGATGGCTCAATATATTTTAATTTGAGCATCATTTGTAAACCATTACTTTATAGTCTTTCTGCTGATATAAGTCCTTAGAGGCAAAAGAAGTTGATTGACATCTTCCTTACCTCATGAGGCCATGCTTCATCACAGGGAGCTGAGAGGTGATTATGTGCCAGAACACTTGCTGGTCTTGGATAACAGAACTGTTTCATTCAGCTATAGTACAGAGAAAATTCTTGCTTCTTATTTGCTTCTTATTTGCTTCAGTTTCTCCCTACCTTCCCCATTACCTGCACTCGTTCTTTCCTTTCCAAGTGCCTCCATGATCATGCATGTACGGTGTATGCAAAACAATAGCTGGAAACTTAAAGAGAAATGTAGGAAACTGAGTTGAAAAGGCACTGGAAAAATGAGGATTGCGTTGCAATGTGTTCTGAATTCCCCTAGGTGTCATGTTCTAACCCTTCTGCGCCTCTCTCTGCAGAGACAGAGTCTGTTTCAATTCATGTTCATCCAAGATAAATAGCTGCATTACTTGAGGAAATATTAATTTTTGAGGAGAAAAAAGGTCTTGGACATGACAATGCAAACACATAATTAAAAGGTTGTGCCCTCAAACCATAAAATGCACATATTTTTCCTATATTGTCTGATGGGTTCAAAAAGAATTGAGAATGTTTGCTTTGGCTTTTCACACAGCCTTCCATTTGGAAACAGTTATGAATGTGGGACTTGTAGCGAACAGGTTTGTAAGATGCTTTTTTCTTTTCTCATGGCAGACCCCACAGGCATCTGCCTACCTCTTCTTTCTTGGCTGCCTGTTTCTACCCCCCATGCTGACACTTGACCCTCATCCTCAGCTCTTTGCGGCAAACGGTAGATGTGGTGACATTTTCTTTGGCAAGTACAAGGAATAACCTTATGACTTGCCTTCCCACAGCCTTCTGTCTCCCACGTCTTTTTAAGTGTCATGTGTCCTGAGCTTGCTGGCCTCGGGGTGCTCTAGATGTGGAAGAGGAATAGCATCTTCCTACAGCGTGTTTGTTCTCTAGCTAATTCTGGGTTTTTATATTTCCTTTGTGTTTTTTGTTTCCCAATAACAATGCTTTGCAAGGGTGGCACTGGGCTAGCATAAGATTAGTATTCTGCTCCAGCACTGTTGATGCCCCCGTGTACAAGCTCAGATGAGCTTGATTTACACCAATTTGGATCCTCTGTCCCACCAGTTGTCTTTCTATTACACACGACAGAAAATAACCCTGACTCTCACCCCTTTCTTGTCCATTCTATTCAAACAGAATTAAAGCAGAATACCGGTTTATTGGCCTAATTTATTTCACCTAGAAATCACTTCTGATGGATATGGGGAATGCAAATAATTCTGAAAAGGTTAAGACTCAAACCCCTCCTCTGAGTGTGAAACACTGACCTATCAGGCTTTTGACAATGTAGACTAAAGGAGAAAATAGAGTATTCTTTAGGATTTGGAAGGGGAAATGCAATGTTCTTATATAAACCAAAGGGAAATCTTCATAGGGGATTATATTGCCCAAGGTCTGTCCCAGAGTCTCTTGCTAATGGCAGGTGTGGCTGCTATGAATGAATGGGTTGTGCTGATGGGAATGATGTTGGCACTGAGATAATATGAGCATCTGATGGGGTTTCAGAGCATTATGAAAAGTTGCTTGTTATGTCTGTCTGAGTCTGCAACATGGCAGAAGTAACAAGCTGTATGTAAAATCATCCAGTTCTTAAGACAGTATTTGAAGACTCAGGGATGAGATTTGTTTGTGCTATCTGTTCTTTGATGCCTACATCAAGACAGACACACTGGCAGAGCACTGTATATACTAATCTACCCCGCTGTAAGTGACCATGGTCCTGTAGTTTGGAGATCTGGTATATTTGTATACTTGTTCCATTAAGAAATGAAAATGGACATTTTTATCATAATTTGAATACCTCGGTTGAAATGTATACTTCTGACATGCTTCACAGCAATGTTACAGGTCATCTTGAATAAATGCAGTGAAATACCTGAATCAGCAGGTATTAATAACTAAACCCTAACCTCTGCCCTCTCTCTCTCTCTCTCTCTCTCTCTCTCTCTCTGTACTTCTTCAGTACTTCTAATTTAGGCGAAATGTGCTTACCTGAAATTATAGGCAGGATGTATTGTTGCAAATTCTGTGGTTACACTTCTCACCTCGTTTGATACTGACTCTCAAGGAGCATAAATCCTTTCACAAGAAATTTAAGTAGAGCATTGGCTGTGGGTCCTTACTCTAGATATGACAGACACACACCTTGTTTTACAGATGTGATGTAAGAATACGGCACAGATAACCACCCAATCCAGATAACTAAAGGGAAGTTATAAGAAGAGCAGAATGGTGATATAAGATGTTAAAAAATTAATAAGCACAAGGCAACTAAAATACATATAAAATCTGCCTGGTACCAGTGCAAGTTTTTCACAGGAGAGGTGTGTTGCTCTCTAGTTAGAGGATACAAGATGCTGCATTTGAAATCATTTGCAGTCATGACAATGCAAGCAGGAAAGATGTTTTTGAAAATACCAACACAAATATAAATTCTGAGTACTTCCTACTGGAATGGTGGTGTCAGATAATAGTGCATAGCTGGTGCTTGAAGACCAAACAGCGAGAACAATCCTAGCTGCTCATGGCATTGCTTGTCTCTGTTGCTGCTGAAGAGACCACTGGGGGCCAGGAATTCTCATTGATTTAAATCAAAATTTCTCTGGAGTGAGGCCTGATCTATTGGATGGCAGCTTCATTCTACAAGTGAAGGTGGATAAATTGTACATTAACTAGGCAACACAATTGTGATATGTATCACGCTTGGATTAAATGTAATTGTTAATGTGTGCAAATTCTAGGGTTTCTTCTTCACTAATTAGAAAAAGGCTGTATAGCTGTGACTTTCAGCATGCTGGGAGTAGTTGGATTCTGTTATTTTCCACTTCAGTTTCTTCTTCTATTGTGGTGGAGAGCCATGGACTGGACTGCCAGAGAATGCAGAGAGTGTTTTAGTAGAAATGCTGGGTTGACCACTGAACTGCTTTCCCTGTGATGCTTTGCATGTCTGTTAGAACATGAATGACATTTCTTCAGTTTTCAGTTCCAGCCTGCCTGCTGCCCCCCATTACCTGTTGCTGTTGTACTTGGCTGCTAGCAGGGGAAAGTCTCCCTGAGAAGGTAGACCTTGTTATTCCTCATTATGCAAAACAGCAGTGCCTGTTTGGCTTGAGCAGCCTCTGCCTCCATTTGGGTGGGGGCTGTTTCTGCTACCCTGACCTCCTGCTTTTCCTGCTTCCCTTCTGCTCCTTGAACTGGAAAACAGGGATGAAAGCAGCTCACAGTATGAAGTGGTTTGTCCCCCTCTGGTTTATGAGTGCCCGTGACTGTTATGTAGGCAATGAAGAGAGCCTGCGAAAAGAGCTGGATGTTACTCAAGGAGGTGCTCCTGCAGAGCTGGCAGGACTTAGAGTTGCAAAAGGTCTTCAGTGCAAACTATGCCATATGTGAGACTTGTTCATGTACTTTGTGTCTTCTTGGATCTTGCTCTGGTAAGAGGGGCCAAGGCGAAGTTGCATGGGACTTCGAACAATCTGGTTTAGTAGAAGGTGTCTCTACCCATGGCAGGAGGATTGGAACTAAGTGATCTTTAAGGTCCCTTCCAACCCAAGCCATTCTAGGATTCCATGAAGGAAACAATAAAAGTACCCTATAAACAGCTGACTGTAAAACACCAACTAGAGTGCAGGTGCCTTTCTGCAATGCATAGTTTCCCCCTACTTCACTGTACTTTTTGGGGAGTAAATTATTAGATGGACAAAGTGAGTGTTGGCAAAAAGCTGAGCTTGTGTACTTGTGCCCTTATGTTCTTCCCAAATAATATAGCAACTGATCCCAAAGTTAGGGGGCTCAAGAGCTGCATCATGGTCATGCTGCAAACTTCAGAAAATGGACACCATTGGATCTTGGTCCGGAACAGCTTTTCAGGGCAGGTCTTATGGCAGGAATAATTGCAGGAAGCAGGATATTTTGCCAGATGTCAAATTAAATGATTTAATTGGTCCTTCTGGTCTTAAAAGAAACCAGTCTTGTTTTCAGCACATAAAACACAGTGTTACATCTGGCTAGTTGAAGAGAAGGGAGTTCCCTCCCAAACTCCTAGTGCCATCCAAAGTGCAATCTTTCCTTGATAAGGATTATAGTTTGCTGAGGTGTGAGGAGGAAATTTCTCTGAGTGCTGAGTATGCTTTTGGGGTACCAGCAAGCAAGAGAACAGGCTGATTTGCAATACATGAATTTCTTGTTGATGTGCAAGATCTTACAGTCAAATGAGATTAATATGATCTTGTGGTCAAATACAGTAAAATAGCATTGTGCTTGGAGGGACTAGGAAGTCTCTGCAAGAGCTTGCTTTTTCACCACCACCCTGGTTAGAAATTACTCCAAAAGGTTTGCTTCTCCTCTATTTTTGACTGAAAATGAGGCCTTCAGGTCTGTTTTTCCAAAATCCTTGGACATTTCATCAAAAAGCTGAACATCCAAAAAAGAGAAATAAAGAAAAATATTTAAAATGTCTTTCTGTCAGCTTTGTTGCTTCTCATTAACATCTTTCTTTAGAGAATGAAATATTTCCCATGAAACAGCAAAGAAACTTTTCTTGGTATGTTCAGGGAAGGAGGAGGCAATACAAGGTGCATCGTGGGAGACGTAGTTTAATCTGAGAGGCCAAACCAAATCCAAATTTAAAATTCTCAAGAGATGACAATATAGCATTCCAAATGAAAGCTTCTTGGGTTTTAACCTAAAAAATACTGCTCTATAGGGATAATAAATGATTTATCAGGTCACTGGAACATTCCATTAAAAATGTACACTTGTAGGGATGAAAGAAAGTTTTCTTTCTGGATGGTAACCTTGTGAACCTAGACCAAGAAAGCCAGAACAAGTCCCCTCTGATTCCCTCATTCATCATCTGTAAAGGAGACCTGCAACTATGGAACAGTTGGTTAGTCTGTAGGTAATTCCCAAACTAGAAGAGAATCCATCTCTATCTCTAATATAGCTGTGTCAGCTTTGGTACCAGGTTTTATCAGTAAAATAACTGGATGGTAACCTTGTGAACCTAGACCAAGAAAGCCAGAACAAGTCCCCTCTGATTCCCTCATTCATCATCTGTAAAGGAGACCTGCAACTATGGAACAGTTGGTTAGTCTGTAGGTAATTCCCAAACTAGAAGAGAATCCATCTCTATCTCTAATATAGCTGTGTCAGCTTTGGTACCAGGTTTTATCAGTAAAATAAACAGACATGACTGAGTTGTATATGGATTCAATTGGCATTGAACTTTTTGAAAGTTCAGTTGAGCATCTGAAATATTGAAACTGAGACTGCATCTCTGCTTTAAATACACACATTGGAAATGAAGTTGTAATGCGAGAAGATAACATTTTTATATAGTAATTTTTCTGGCTCGAGCTTTCAGTAGCTTTAAAGGTATTTTATAAATAAAGGGATCTAGTGTATTACAACATACAATTGTCCATTTGGGACGTGTAACACAAACCTTAATGAAAGTTCATGTGAATTTAATGTGAAGAAGTTATTTTTAATTCACAGTATCTTATCTGTTTTCAATTTTTTTTGAATTACAAAATGCAATTGAGCTGTCTTATGTACTAATTCATTGCCAAATTTAATTTGTTTTCAGATTAAAGATGTTTTTCAGTTACTTTGTCATGAAAAGCATCTGAAACCATTAAATTTTGTTATATTTTTAACTTTAAGACCTTCATAGTGCTGCCAATAGTGTTTTTTTCCAAATTTTGAGAAAAGGATTTATCTCTGGGACAAAAGCTACCACTATAAGCCTATCTCTTTTTTTTTTCTTTCTTTTTTTTTCCAGCCTGAGGGGTTTATAATAATTTTGAATTAAACCCCCATGTAACTCTGGGTGCTCTAATGAATGGGAACTTGGGGCCAGAGATCCCCATTTGATTATTGGACCCTGCTGAAACAGGAGCAAGTGGTTATAAAACCCAGCAGCTGCTGGGCTGGACATGTTCTGTTGGTGGGAAGAGGGCTTTTGCTGTAGGTCCCAAGGGAGTTAAGTCTCTAAAGAGGACCATGGCCTTGCCTCTGCATAATATAGCCAGAAGGACATGTTTTGTTGCTAGAGTTTCAACATGTCCTCTGGGTTTGGAAGGGGAATAAGACTGGGTCCAGGACACACATGGTGGTGGCAGTGAACACTGGTGAAAGGTGTTCTGGTGTAATGAGCAAGAGTGAATGGAGGTGTGCACTGAGGGGAAGCTGTGAAAGCATGTGGAAAAGTAGAGGCATTGCAGGAAAGAGGAACATAAATGGTGGCCAGTGGAACCTGTCCTAATGATAGCTCTTCTCTCATTCTGAAATATGAAAGAGTAATGACAGAACAACTCAGAGGGCCTGATGGCTGTGTCTCAGCAAGCTTGCAGAACTAGACCTGAGCTGCTTTCTTACATCTCTAAAGAAAACCCCATCAACATCCAACACCCAACCACCCAACGACACAGGTTGTTGTCCATTGGTGAGTTATAATGCAGCACATGATTTCTGCAGTTGCTGGTGCAACTTGTGAAACAGCAGTGCCAGGCTTTAGAAAGGATGAAGCTGCATAGCTGTGGAGCTAGCTGGAGTGGATTTTTCTGGTGCTTCAGATTGTACAGTATGAAGGCTGACCTCAGGTCACTCTGGTTATACTGCTTCCATTTCACCCTGTTCCTCAGCCTGACCCTTGTTCAAAGTAAAGAGAATTTATTTGGAAAGCTTGAGTCATGCTTTTCCCTTTCTTCCACTTCTTTAGCAGAGCATATGCAATACTTGGGAGGGAACAAAGACAAGGGAGAAAACTGGCTGTAAAAATCAAGTACATCCTCATGACACTATGGCAGCACAGACCTTGGGAGATTTCTGATCATGCCTTCCTCTGACTTGCTCAGGATGGAAGGGCATGAAAGGCTCCTGGGCCAAACATAGCCTGGTGCTCTGGAGAGAAAATGATAAGGAGGCACAGAGCTGTCTGTCAGGAGAGCCATTGCTGTCTGAGAATGTTGTAGAGGCTCATGATGGGTCATGTCAACATCTGTCATGCTGCATTGGTGTAGATGAGAGAAAACTTTGACCCTTGCTTTAGAACGAATACATACGTACATGCTCTGGATCAGGGAGCATTTTTCTGCACAGCTGGATAATAAGGCACGTGCTATGTAGTCCCTACCAAAAGAGCAGGAAGGCATATGTGCCAACCCAGCAGTCAAGTTCAAATTCTTCTCTCCTTAAATGCTTAAAAATAGTTCAAACATAGATGCTTTAAATACTGCTACACCAGCAGGATTACCCAATACTGAATTTAGCTTTGGTCAAGATTGTCCCCAAGGCCACAGTCTTCATTTTAACTCCCCAGGAGAGAATGCCACGTGGCTGCTTTTCCATCTGATTTTAGTGGGGAAAAAATATGCAGAAGCCAGGACAAATGTGTAGTATTCAAGATTTTTTCACATCATGTTTCCTTCAAAGCAGGCAGTGGATGTGCATAATTATTTGGAAGTTAATTTGGCAGGTTCTTCCCAGTGCTAGACTGTTCAATGCATCAGCCTGTCACACTTAAATAGTTTAGGGCTCACTTATGGTTTTTGATTTCACCTGAGATCATTCACAGAAGTTGTTTTGACAGGGTCTAACTTTCTGTTACTAAGCTGCCTGGTTTTTTTTTCCTAATGAAGAGCTTAAACACCAGTCAAAACAATTTTTCAAAATCTTCAAGCCTACAGATACTCCTAGCAGAGTAAGCATTTGCTCTGCTTCCACTGCCTGTCAGGAGGAGCTCGGTGTGTTCGACTCTGTTTAGCATTATTTCAGAACCTGTTTGCAACCTTTTAACAAAGAAGGGGAGATGCAGAGTAGTGTTGTACTGATTCTAGTCATACTCACATTAATCCCAAAATAATTGGAGTAACTATGCATAATCAGCAAACTTAAACACATTAGGTCCTACTACTTTCTGTTGAATTTACTCCAACTCGGGGAAGAGCACTGTGTGTTTTTGGCAGTAGCTTGTCTGGAAAATTAAACAAGTGAAACTACTCTTATGGAGAAGGGGATGAGGAATGGTTTCAGGACTTCAGATTTTGTAATGCACTTCTTTAAGAAACTGGAGGCTCAGTGAGTGCACACCTCTGCTGGTTTTGAGAACAGCAAGATTTTGTAAGTTTTTTTGTTCTGATATTTAAGGTCTAATCTCCTCCTGAAGTTAAAGCTGAAATGACATTCTCAGCCCATGGTGTAGAGCATTTACCAAATAGCCTTAATAAATCCCTTGTCCAGTCTGCAGTTGTCTGTAATTGAGTGGCTCTTTCTTCTTTAGCCTTCTCTAGACCTCAGGAACTGGGGCCATAAGAATTGTGGCATTCTGAAGATGTTAGTTTTAGCATCAATTAAATATGACAGAGATTCACTGCAGTTGTCTATTTTATTTTTAAAAATGCTCATGAATCATAATTTAAAGCACTCTGCAATACTGTGAGTTTAAAAAGTACCAGGTTGCTTAGCTGGGTTATTATACAGTACAGTGCTTGTTTTGAAAAGATTTAATATGTCTATTGCATATTCAGCAATGCACATAAACAATGCTGCTATTTTTATTAATAAAAGATTCACTTGACACAACATGTACCAGTGTTACCTTCCCGAGACTTAGATGGCTTTGAAACCTCCTTTCAGGGTTTCGTGTTTGCTGTGTATGTACGATGAAGAGCCAGAATCCAGAAAAAATCACAGATAGATATCTTTCCAGGGGATCTTGGCAAGAGTTGCTGCTATCACCAATACTGTTTCCGATATCACTTGCATCCATTGCCACAACCTGTCAAAACAGGTGTATTTATAGGCCTTGAGGGACTGAAACAAGAAATCAAACATTTGCATAGTATTTTCAATCAAGTTCTAAAGGACTGAGCCTCAAAGGATTTTGATATGTTTCCAGGGGTTACTTAGCTCTGCTGGGTATTCCTGTGTTCAATTTAGCAATCAATGTCCTGCTGCTGTACTAGGTCTTGGAATTACAAAAAAATATTCTCTCCTCTATGAAGGAAATCATCAACAAAATGCTGCTTGGCATCAGAAAAACTCGCAAAAATATTTAAATTCACATCAGAGAAAACGGAGACGAGAGCTCACTTAACATTATGAATTAAGGTAAGTAGTGCACGAGTGTGATTAATTAGAACTACTTTGCTTAAAAAGTATGTGCCCTGTGCTAAGATAATTTTTCGTGCTCTGTCTTGGCAGCAGTTAAGCTCTAGGGTACTAGAGGCTGCCTCCTCCTTGTAATGGCTTGGAATAGTTAATAGTGTTGAGCTCTGGAAGAGGAAGAATCCCACTAATTGTGCAATCCTCCTGGCACTGGGGTTTGGCAGGACGTCCTCACAGTGAACCTACGCTGGGTGTGCCGCCCTTTGTAGAGTGTGATGCACAGCTTTGTGTGCCTCAGGCTGCAAGAAATAATAATTTTCAGCAGGGTGAGGGAACTTGAGTGCATAACTTTTGGGGCTAGCATGACAATCGTGCCTTTTTAGGAGATTTATGTTTGCTGTATTGCAGCATCCCACTTTTCCAAAAATTTCCAGCAGTGATGGTGGTGAGTGATAAGGAGACACAGTAAAGCAAGCTGAGTTAATTAATGTAGTCCTAGGACTATAAAGGATTTCTTTAAAGGTGAAGTGCACAGGAAAGGAATATTTTTCACTTAGTTTTAAAGAGAGAGATTAATGTGAGTTCAGGAAGGGAGTATTCAGCTGGATCAATATGTGAAGAAGGTGCCTCTTTTGGCATAATCCCAGATGGAAACAGCGGGCCATGATAACAGCATTTCAATTCATAGTTTGTCTGGACATTATTAAGTGGCACAGTAAAGTGACTCAAGTGTTCCAACACACAGGTTGCTGAGGGCCAGCAGATGATAATCCAGAGATTACAGAAATTGAAATGCAGATCTGCATTGTTTGTGAAGTGCCTGTAACAATGCAAGTAACTTAATCCTGGGAGACGTTACTTCCATAAACTCCTATTCTCAAGAAAGCTGCATGAACAGCCCTTTTACTACTGTGAATAGGGAATTGTTGTCTCCTTCATTCTTTACATCAAGTGATTAGCTTGCAACCTTGTTGGCATTTGCTCCAAGAAAAGAATGATCAAAAGCTTTCTGCTGGCTAAAAGCCCTCCACCCTTTGGAAATGTTCTGTTGACTGTGAACCATTTTTTCTCGGTCTCTTTAATCAATAGTAGCAAAAATTTCAAATGAAGCAAGTTCTGGTTGCATGTGAGAGAAATAAAAAGTGCTTTCCTGGGGGAGTGCATACCCTTCCACAGAATCTGGTGGCATGGAGACTGGGAAACTGCCCAGAGCTGGTGTATTGTGCCAGCTGCAGCCTCAACTCCAAAACTATTTGATTTGGCTGGTGGTACCAAGACTTCATGTCCCTTCCCATCCACCCCCTTTTTAAACTTGTTCTCAGACATACTGTCTTGTACCTTTGTCCAGCAGCTGCTTGTTCTTTCCCCAGTATTTTCCAAATTCCAGGCCTTTCAGTTTAGTGTGTGTAACCTTGTGAAGAATGACAAAATTATTTCTTTTGGGGTGTTTGCTTCTACCAAGGATGATGGTCTTTATATCATGTGAAGGAAAGAATATTTTGTCTTTTGTATGTTTGGTTGGCCAGACAGCTCTTCTGTTTGAACAAATCATGAAAAACGAATTAGGTGACAAGATATTTTTTCTTTTTGATAGGTCCTCACTTCTGCATTTGTCACTGTAGGCTGCAAGCAGCAAGAGAGCTCTCTGGCTAAGTGGGTTTTCAGTGGATGAAGGAAAATTGATTTGCACTATGTAGCTGGCTGTTGACTTTTTTCTTTTACATTATTGGAAATATCAAGGGTTCAGGGAATATTCACTCTCTCAGCAGCCTTGTGCCTAATGAGGTTGTTTGGACTCTGTTCTCTGAGCTGGAGTAAAATCTTTGAAACATGTTAGCCACAATTTGACTGAAAGTGGGGGAGTTTTTTTTAACAGTGAGCTTTAAGTAAACTGCATCTTTTTGAATTTCCTGGGCAGCTGCCTTTCTCCCTTTGATGTACTGTGCCTGGTGATGCTGTTAATGAAATGCATAATTATGTGTTATATAATAAAACAGCACTAACATGAAGGTGCCTAATAGATTATAATGATGTGGAGGCCTGAGAAACTAGAGACCATGGGGGTTGTTGAAAAGTGCCTCTGGTGACAAAGAAGATATTTAAAGAGGTTTGAATAACTATGCTGATAAATGAATTGTGGTCCCTCTATGTGTAAATGACATTTTTCAAAATTTTGTATATAGAGAGAATATTGAAAAAAATAGGTACAATTTAGTAGGCTGCTGATGTATGAAGTGTCAGCACCGAGTGCTTCCAGTGCCTATTAGTGCTGCTGGCTTTGCATAGACGGGTGCCCTAGGCAAAGGCATTTTTGGCACGGCTTGCTGCACCCGTAGGATCAAAGGAACCAAAAAAATCTGGCAATATGCACAGAGAGTAAATTGCATCCTAAAGAGCAGCCCCTAAAATGCAGGCTTGGAATGAGTATCAATAAATGAAACATCACGTTTAATGGATGAAGGGCTGTAGGTGTTCAGTGGCTTCCTCCAACTTCCACCCTTCCTGTCTTTGCTTTTGTCACCTATATCTTCTCTCTCTCTCTCTCTCTCTGTAATACTCTGTATAACTTGTTCCTTTCTGAGATTCTTTAGGAACTGTTTTGAACAAATAGCTATTTTTAAAGGAGAGACTGCATAAGCTTCCAACCCTGGACCACATGGGCTCTTGGTGGCGCTGGGCTGTGGCTGGTCTTGCTTGGCTGCTGTTCTGGGCTCACAAGGGCCTGTCTGCTGGGAGAATTAGCATGCAGAGACCTCCAGTGTGAGTTTACAGCCTGCTAGTTACTTGGCACTAATTCCCTGGGCGGATGATTCTAGTACCTACTAAGAGTGCTTTTGTGCAGGTTAGCATTAAGAGTGCTTCTGCACGAGCTAGGTGAGCTCCTTTTTGAAGGTGAAGTATTTCATCTTCCTGTTTTTCACTTTCCAAGCACCAAGGGTACCCAAATGGGCAGTTAGTGCAGAGTAGCTAATATGCAGTAAATTCACACCCAAGCTCACTGAGCACGAACATCCTCATGCAGCCAAGTCCCGAGACTCTGCACTTTGTCTCTCTCAGCAGGGAGCAGATGGCCCTTCTCTAAACAGGGAGTACTAATAAAGCCTTGTGAAGAGCACATATATATGTGTGTGTGTAGGTTCGTGAGTGTCCATATGTTTATATAAAATGACTCGAATCTATCACAGTTCTTGGATTAAGTTGTGCTTCCTTGATTTTTTCCAAGATATCCTAAGGAGAACTTCGCTGCTGCACTGCCATTGTTCTTGTCACTAATGGATTGAGGTTTTAGCTGCAGGTTTTGATGAATTCTTCCTTCTTCTTCAGCACTAAGAGCAGCATACTTTTTATTATATGAGTGACTGCATCTTTTGTGTGTGCATCTTTCTTTGCTGCAATGCCCTTCCCCAGCATTTCTTATTTGATTTCTTGAATTAATTCTAGATTTTGATATGCTTTAATAGCTAATAAATGTTCCCTCGCAACTTTAGGACCCCAGTAAGAAGGAAATAATTTTTCTCTAATTACTTGCATGTAAAATCAAGTCAATTTTGTAACTTTTGCTTTAGACTGGGCTTCATAAATAACTTGATCTGTAATTAGTGTACAACTTTATCTTAAGATCACATAATGGGTTACATTTTCATGCAAAGTTTTCTTGAAGTTGTATAAATTATTTTATCTGTTTTTCATGCTCATGCTTCAAACATATCATTGATTTCTAAGTCATCTGCAGATTTGCTATATGTTTTTGCTCTAACATTGCCTATTTCCAAGAAAATTTCATATCCCAGAAACTGCCTCTCCAGTTTCCATCTGTAGTGAGAGTTCAGCACAACTCCACCACCTCTACTTTGGCCAAAGTTTAAATCTACTTACATACAAAAGATATTGCTCAAAATGCTTTTAACGTGTCTTTTTTGAAATGACCTCAGCTATACTAGGCTGCCAAAGATAAACCACATTTCTGCTCGACAGGCGTTAACTGTTGGAGGAAGTGAAGTCCAACACTGAACCCAGAGGCACTTGCTCTGAGCTTTCAGTGCACTGTTGTAGAGAGGAGCCATCCTCCCCGCAGATCCCAGCACTCAGGAGGGCTGCAGGGCTGGGGAAAATCAGCACAGGCCTCAGAGTTTCTCAGTCACAGATGTAAAATGCTGCTGAATGTTTCCAGCAATAAAGGATGAGGGTCTGGGCCAGGTCAGCTTGACTGTTCCTCCTAGAGGATGGGAGGGTAGGAGGAAGGGATAAAATGTGATGAAAAACAAGAAGAGATGACTGGAAAGCCAAGCTCTGATTCTTGCTGGTTCTTGCTGTTTTGAAGATATTCTGTACAGCTTAAAATAATCACTTGAGAGTGTTTTTTAGAGTTTAAGTTTCAAGAGTTTTTATATTTAGAGTTTCAGAGTGCTTTTATAGCATTTCCGAGCATTTTTATATTAATTTTTGATGTTGGTTTTATTCCAGAAGAATTCCCTGTAGCAAGATACTTTAAAAAAACCTTAAAAAGAATCCACAATAAAGGAGTCTCCGTGTGAATGAGTTGCAGCAGATATGATGAACCAATTCTTAAAATCCCACAGTTGCTGTTTTCCTTTCAGCTGACATGCTCCTGTTTTTAAATAAAATGGATGAATATTGGGTTTAAGGAGACATTCAAAGAATGCTGTGGTGGTATTAGAGATCCCTGGCTATGTCCAAGCAGAAAGGACAGTTGCATGACCCTGCAATACACAGCTGACCATGCCATACAAGTCCCTTGCTGGGATATGCTGTAAATCACCCTGGATGTTATCTTTCCAAACTCTGAGGAGAGACTGGAGGAGGGTGAAAATATAAGTTTGGATAAATTTGCTACAGCTTATCATGCAGAAATGCGTTTATTGGCATTCTTTGAATGTAGATACTTGGAATACTTAACAATCTCTACCTAATGAGGTCTGTTAAGTGGCAATGTGCTGCAATTCACTTTGTCTGAATTGGAGAAAAGTTTCTGGGCAAAAGCCTCTTAGTGCTATGAGGAAAGTTTGCATATTTAGTCCCAGGATAATTGCTAATGAATATACTTTCTTAATAGGATGTAATAGTAGGGGAACTCATAGGATGTAAAAGGAGATAGCAGTTTTTATAAAAAAGTCTTAGTAAGGTATTGTAAAAGAGAATATTTTTGTGCAGTCATTTTCAACATGAAAAAATGTTTGACTTTATTGTGAGTTTGGCATGAACAGTATTAATTGCATTCACATTACTCTCTATTTTGTGTAGGAGAATTCACTTTGAATCTTTTATTCAAAGACAGTTGTACTGGGGTGCTTTGTTAGGTCTCTGCCACCACAGCTGTTAAGACATTTGTAGTAGTAGGTCAGGTGAACTTGGTCTACCTTTGTGCTTAGTTATGGTCCAACCACAGAGGTAAAAACAATTAGTTTAAGGGGAGTAAAGTGGTAAAATATGCTACATACTTTGCCACTCATCAGATCACACCCACATAAGGAAAGTGCAAGTATATTTAGAGGTGACATACCATCATTTGTATATATAATTTTCTATAACCAGTGCTCCAGTACTAGTTCACAGAATTGTGATCATAGGGACAGTGATGCCTGCACCATGCCTTATACTGCTGAATATTGTTCTGTGTGGTAACTGATGTTCCTGCTGCTTGATCTCCTGAGCTGGACTTCTGTTGAAAGCTTCTTCTTCCCTTTTCTGGCATCCTTCAAGACAATGTTTGTACAAGGATGTTATTCTGACAGGAAGCAGCAGTATGGGAAAACACTTTTCTATCTCCTGAGCTCAGCAAGAAAGAAAAAATATTTGGATTTGTTTGCATTTTTTAATATTTGTCACAATGCCAAGCTATTTTCAGCAATCTGGCTACTCCATCTCTACTCACCCTTCTCTGATACATCAAAATTATCACAGGCCACCTGAAATATGGGAATCAGATGTGAGTTTTAATGTAAGTGTCGTGCTTCAAGCTGATAGGGTTGGGAGTGGGACCTGTTACTGCATCAGCCAAAACTTTCTGGTGGAAGTGTCGATTGATTACTTATCTCTGGGAAGGCAGAGGGAGAACCCCTGCATTAGACAGAATTGCTTCCCAGTCCCATGTGAAAGAAGTAGGTAGTCCTGTGCAACCATTGCCTTTATCTCCAGGTATATTAAAAAACCAAACCCCAGAAAGTCCTTTGTTCTGTTTTCTCCCTAGGTAGAGATCACAAATGATGTGTAGCCCTTGCTACTGATAATGCTGGTTGTCATGGGGGCCAATGTGGTTGGTGACTTGTACAGTTCTCTCCTGAAGCTGAAATGAATTCACTACCTGGATGTGGAACCTTTTGTTCGTTACAGGAGAAAATGGTGAGGTCTCTCATGTTGCTGATCTGTAAATTTCTGTGTCATGTTCTGCACAGAGACTGTGTGGGTTCTCTGAGACCTGGATCTAAGAGGGAAAAAGGAGTGAAAGGAGACCTTGATCCTGAACAACTTCTCCATTGTGTGATGTGCTGTACAAACAGAACAAAAGAGACTCCATTTCTCTTCAAGTTTGTGGTAGGATATGAATTACCACTGTCATTGGAGTCCTGAGAGCAGTAAGTGCTCCATAATGCCCAGTTAGATGCTGTTTGTTAGTGGTCCAGTTGAGAATGTAGTAGAGGTTTTCACAGTTATGACTCTGTTTCTTGTAAGCAGATGCCATAGATCAGAGGGGAAAACAACAGAGTACAGTGGAGTTTGCCTTACCTGTCTTCTGGATGACTAGTCTTGGCTTCCAGTATGCTGGCTACCATAAGATGTCTGTTTTCAGGTGGTGATCTCTGCCATCCAAGGACAGCAATTAAAGGCAGGCAGGAAGAATTGTCTTCTGGAAGTGTCTCCATTGACTATAGACTAAATTAATAGCTTGGAAAAAGTTACTTTCTTTATTTTTTTAACTTACATTAATCCAACCTGTTCTGTGTATCTTTCTGTCTGTGAACCAGTACCCAAAGCTTCATTCTCTTCATGGGCATTTATGATGAGTAATAAGGACAGTTTCCTCTCCTAAATGTAGGTGCTGGGTCTACATTTATCTCTAGGTAGTGAGAACTCTGTACAGCTATCTTCTATAAAATAATTAGCAGAAATGCTGTTTCGTTGAGATCTTCTGTAGGAATTAATTAGGTAATGTGGTGAAGAAATAGAAAGAAAAATGAATTAATTTATTTGCCATAGAAAGGCTTTTTGTTTTCCTTAAGGCATATTTGGGTAGTATATATCCACAGCCAGAGCTTCAGCAGAAAAAGGACACTTCAGCTGTCTTTTTCCCAGTACTGAGGTCTACTGGACAATGTCTTAGCTTCAAATGACCTTCTAGAAGAAAAAAAAATTATTGGTGACTCTCTCTGTCCACACTTTCTTCCAAATGTAACCGTATCTGAAATTTTTTAACAGGCACATTGAATGCTGGGTATAATCTAACTGTATTTATCATGAGAGGAAAAAGAGCCAGCAATGTGGTAGGAGGAAATAAAAACAATCTGTGACATTATGGATGGCTTCTATATGTACCATGGCAGATAAAACAGAGGGGAAGAAGCCATAAAGTTTCTCATGGTATTCCAGTTAGATGACAAGCCCATGGAAAGAATTATAACTGCTTTCCTGGTTCAGAGTGAGGTCCTATTCACTTGAAGGACATATATATATATATATGCAT
>NW_008651127.1:0-14446 GCF_000695815.1 Acanthisitta chloris
AGTTCTCTCTGGATGTCAAGGATGGCACAAACTTGTTGTTGGTTCTGCTTTGCCTTCTCTCTACAGCCTGTACCATGTATAACATGTTTAAAGTCAGAACGCTTGGTGTGGCACATCATCCTCAGAAGGAGGAAGAAACCAAAGGCACCATCAGCATCTCCCCACAAACCGTCACTGAACCAGAACAGACTAAACTAGTAGCAGTTGCCCCTTTCAGAAGAGCAAATCAGTCCGCATAGCGACTGACGAGGATGTGGCAGGACCTTCATGCCCAGCAGAAGAGGTCATCATTCGTTCTCTATCCTTGGGGGAGCTGCGTGAGCTGAGGAGGGAATTCACCCGCCAGACAGACGAGCCCATCCTGTCCTGGCTGCAAGAGAACACCTACTGTTAACAACTGAGGTGCGCGTCCATACAGGCAGGGAGTAGGACGTATCATCTCAGTGTTGCTGGAACTCCCAGAACAGTTTTTCACACCTTTTGGACAGTTTTCCCCCAGATTAGACAAGGGAGGAAGAGATAATTATCTTCATATTCATGGAGTTGGCAAACCACTGCATCCACTGCTGGTGACCCGTTGTTTTTCTGGATTATCGTTGCCAATGGGTTGGCATGCGACTATGGTGCGCATCTTACAAAATTCCTCCACATGAACTGCTCTGAGCCTTCTCTTTTCTAGGCTAAACAGCACCAGTTCTCTCAGTGTGGCCACCTAATCCTGATCCCTGGCAATATGGATAGCATAACTAATGCCATTAGGCAAATAGTCATTCTCTGTGACTGAACCGGTCACGTATTTGTCCCCTTTTCCCTCATCAGACCTCAAAGGTCCTGTGCACCAGGCAAACTTCTCCCCTTCCCTATCAGTTCCCAGGTTCCTGGGTGCCAGGCCAACTACTCCCCTCCTTACTGGCCTTGAAGGTCTCAGGCACCTGGCCAATAAGGTGGTGGTGACTCCAACACAGAACAGGGAAGCTTAGCAGCACACACAGTACTGTGTAAAAATTCAAGCAGTTAAAAGTCCTAAGTGGGACTTGGATTGAAACTGCTGCTGGATGGCAAAATTTGTGATCCTCTGGTGGTCAGGGATGCCTCCAATGTCATCTGCTTCTACTGAGGATTGAGTGACTTGTGATCTTTTAAATCTTTCAAGCTTAGATTATAATTGTTATATTGATATGGCAAGTCATGTATTAAGATTTGACCTGATCTGCAGAGATTAGAGTGATTAGAAATCATAAGCTAAGCTGTGCTATAAAATTCTGTGCTATGCTACTTAGAAAATTGTGCTACACTGATTCTGCTTATTAAAACACCTGTGTTACTCTGATCATAGCATTCTATGCTGATCATAAAAGTCTGGTTAAAAAATAAAGTTTTAATTGTAACTACAACTTAGTTTCATCATCATTCTGTGAAGGATTTCCAAAAGAACCTGTCTGTCCCCATAAAGTCAGGTGACACAGCCTCTCCTCAGAGGAGAGATGCTTCATTCCTTTAATCATCTTTGTGGCTCTTCGCTGGACTCTCTCCAGTATATCCATGACTCTCTTGTACTGGGGAGCCCAGAACTGGACATGGTACTTCAGATGCAGCCTCACCAGTGCTAAGTAGAGGGGAAGGATCCCCCCTCCCCAGCTTTCTGGCAACAATATCCTAATGCAGCCCAGGATACTGTTAGCCTTCTTTGCCACAAGGACGCATTGCTGGCTCACGTTTAGCTTGGTGTCTACCAGGACACTACACACATACAGTCCTTTTCTGCAAAGCTACTTTCCAGTTGGTGAGACCCCATCACGTACTGGTGCATGGGGTTGTTTCTCCCCAGATGTGAGACTTGGCATTTCCCCTTGTTGAACTTCATGAGGTTCATGTCAGTCCATTTTTCTGGCCTGTCAAGGTACCTCTGGATGGCAGCACAACCCTCTGGTCTATCAGCCACTCCTCCCAGTTTTGCATAATCTGTGAACTTGCTGAGGGTGCACTCCTTCCCCACTGTCCAGGGGTGTTGGCAGCTGGGTGCCAAAAACATATTTTGGGGTAGTCACATATGATTTTCTCCCATATAATTAGAGGGAGGAATAAAGAAAATCTCATTATTTCAGTATTCAGACTTGGTAATTTACCTTTAATGACATAAAATAATTAAGTGTGCATGCATTAGTATGAAAAACTTAATGTGTTTCAAGGAAATTCACAGCACTGTAGTCCTTTTTAATTAAAATACTGAAGATGCTTTTTACAATCTGAAGTTACATCACCTCTAGCTTTGGATAACTTCCACCTATTTTTTTTTAACGGAGTAAATTAAAATTCCAATTTTAGCTAAACACATTAATTCAAAGCAGACAAATCTATCAGCTAAGCACTGACAAACACTTCTACCGTTCCCTGCTGCTGAACTACTGCTAACAGTGTGAGCTATAGTGCATTCTGGAAATAAGAGGTTTCCTCACAGATGCCTCCTCCCTGAGGAGAAACATTTCTGCTTTCAGTGAAATACAATTTAAGCATTGTGCTTTACCCCAGTCAAATTCCATCTTATTGAAATTCATATTTAAATGGAGAAAAAAACCCCACAAATATTTGACTTAGCAAGCAAACTTACTTATAATACTTACAGTATTATACCAGCACACATGGCACAACTTTAAAATGCTAAGTCCTTTTTAATTAAAATACCGAAGAAACTACTTCTTCACAATCTGACGTCACATCAGTACATTTTGCTCATGAGAATAAAATTTACAGTCGTGAATTGCACATAAAGGATTTATTTTAAATGTTTTAAGGATAGAGTTACATCATAATTATAAAAATTACTTACAGAATTAAGTAACAGATTTAAAGTGTTCATATTTCTAAATGCAAAGAAAATAAAAATAATGAAACCAAGCTCTAAAGATGAAGTCACTACCTAATTTTAAAATGTGAACACGAAGACCTTTGAACTATACACATACCAAGAACCATCCAAATTGCACTAATGATGTAAAATACAAAATGCACAACATTTTCAAGGAACCAGAAACTGTTTTTCACCATAATGCTTTTTTTCCTTTGAAGCAACTGTAATTTATTCTATTTGAAGATAAAGCCTCCATTTTAAATAATTAATTTAAAGAAGATTTATACCTATTGTAATAAATAGGATTTTCCCCCAAAGTATTTCAGTCTTTATGTATTCCAACTTAGTTTAGGGTTTGGCATTTAAAAAAATATTCTGTGTTTTACTTATCAATTCTGATTTTATTTATTCTTGAACAGAATACATGGTCCCTTCAAATGCTGTATAACATATACAACTGGAAAATTACCTTCCGTTGGCACTGTTTGCCTCACCAGTGCATTTAATCCTACTTACAACCATTCAAACAGCACAATAAGCAAATTCACAAAAAACAGAACACAAAGTAAAAACAGAACAAAACCCAAACCTAAACATTATAACATGCAATTTCAGTTTGTTACATTGAATGTTCTAAGCTTCTAAGCATGCAAAAAAGGATGGCCTGCATTTAAGGTTTTTTTTGTTTCTTTTTTAAAAGTTTTACATGGCAGCTTGACATCATGCACACATAATATACAACAATACTACAGCAGATAAATGAGAGGCCAATAACTTTTAGACAAAAATCCATGGCTTGTGTTATCACAAGACCTATGATAAATTTGGAAAATAATGTTGAACCCCTAGAACAAGGGACCAATGTGTAGTTACTAGGGTAATGCAAGCACTGCATGCAGATCTGAAATATGAGCCTAAAATAAAGCTCAAAGCAGATGGCAGGGAGTGGAATTAGCCTCAAGTCTCAAAAAGGTGGTTTAAGCTATTTAAAAGCAACCACAAAACCACCCCCCCCATACCTTAAGAAAAAAAAATTAAAAGAAAAAACCCATGCAACAGACAATGGGGACATCTAAAAAAAACCATAAAATTTGAAAGCATATACTGTATAGATTATATTCTAATTAGCAAAATATGTGGTGTATTAGAGTGGCTTACATAAAACCCCACAAATGCAAGCCTAATGCTAAAAATGTTCCAGTAGACCTAAACCTCAAATATTTTAAAACAGACCTCGTTGTTACATCCTTAGATGTAAAGCCCAAAATTTGTTGTATTTTGTGTGTAATCAATACACTCATTCTTGTGCCACAAATATCAACTTGGGCTCATGGAGCCAGGCTCAGCTTTGAGATTTACATGCAGGACTCTTAAGAGTCAATAGAAAGCACATAACAGATCTGCAGGATGAAAGCACTGTGTTGCAAATCTGCTCAATTTTGTTCAAAACACAATGAAAATTTACTGACTCAGATACTTAGTGCTTAAAGACTGGATTGAGAAGTTGTGAACTGAAAGACAATAGCCTGCCTTTGGTTGCCCATGATGAAATACAGGACATAATGCAATATAGTAGCAAGGAACAAAGAATTAAGATACCATATTTATACAGTATTACCATTTAACAGCATAATGAGGCACAAGCCTTAAGGCTAAAATATGAAATTAGGCAAAAAAAATGAACAGAAAAGGACTTAAACCACTGAGTCTTTGATATCAATAACACCCAAAATAAAGGTTATTAACAGTACCTCTCCTGCATCCTTTCACTAACATCATACAGTTGGATATCTATGTATTCCTTCTTTCCATCAATAGCATTGACTGTATTCACATTCTTCACATATTATATTTCTGTGAAGCAGTGCTTTGAGGCTTGTAGAACTCTTCTTTAACATGACAATTTTGTTGCTGTGCTGATCCTTGTTACAATTACAATGCTTTTAAAAGTTGCTATACTTTAAAAAACAACAAATACCCTAACCTTGATTTACAACTATCTTGCGAGATTAAAACTGTGAAAGGATTCTGCTGTTGTGGGCTGCTATTTACATCCACAATCTAATGCAGATGACTGAACCACTGAGACTGTCTATAGCTCTTATTAGATAGTACACCACTGGCATGCAAAGCTCTAGTGTTCATAGAATGAAATTAATGTTAACGGCATACCTCAAAGCAAGTACACCACAAAAGGCAACAACAGGTTTAAACTGTAGATTTGTCTGGACACTCCTTATGTGGAAAAACCAGAAAAAGAATACATTGAAAAGATGCCTTCTTGAACCAAAATGGTTAAAAACAATAGCAAATCCCATCACAAAACAAAGCAAAGGAATACAGCAGACTGAGCAGAAGGCAACAAATGCTTCTCCTTCTCTAAAGGAGGTTCTCAGTATAAAAGGACTCCCCCACCTCCATAAACTTGTATTTACCATGTAAAAGATTAACTACTACTAGTTTTTTAAGTCCACACACAAACATCCAGGTTGCTAGGTTCTGATATTAAATGAGAGACTACTGATTGCCAATGTGTAGTCTAAAGTCTTCTTAAGTAGCATTATATACTGTGGCACCAAGCACTTGCATTCTGCTATGAAATGTGTATAACAAAACAGAGTACAACATTTAGGATTAAAGGCAGCTTTGTTGTGTGTATTTTACTGGTTCCTACAACTTGCAAACACAGGTCCTTAGCCTGCATTTTCTAATTAACTGGTTATAAAGATTAAATATATTTTTATAGGTTAAAGCCTTTTCAGTGAAAGGTGCATAAGTCAAACACTTGATATCCTACTGCCCTGTGACTAGCAAAAATGCACAAGTATTTCCATGTAATGCAAGTTCTTAAAAAGCGTAATTTGCAATAAAGTGTAGAAACACAGTAAATTGGTGTTACTTGGGTTAGACACTCCTTACTGCTGCACAAACTATTTAAACCTTTCAAGAGTCACCTCTGTACCAACCCAGAAAACAAGGACTGCCAGTAGCCAAGAAATTAAATTTAATGGTGCAAAAGAAGGCATATGGAAAATAGCAAACTACACTTGCATGTGGCAGTTGAACAGGTGATGCAAGGTTTAAGAAAAAATCAACCTATGAAAAAATCTAGATTACAATACTAGATTGACTTCACACAGCTTGAATTTGCAACTGTTCTTTGCACTCCCTACCACCCAAATATATCAACTTCCTTCAAGAAAAGGAGTTCTCTTACACAAGATGTGCCATGTTCACATAAACTTGTATTATTCAGAACAAAAGAGTTGCTGGCAGAGATTGTGGGTTCGCAGGGACATTTAAGCTTTTGTTTAACTGAAAAACAGTCAAGTCTGTGTCTACAAATTTTAAATTTAATAGTTCCACAAATTTGACAGAAGTTCATGACGACATCTAGGATGTCTTCACCAAATCATAAACATAAATATGGAAATCATCATCAAACTTGATGAAATAGACAGATGGTTTGGCTTCAACTTGATGAATGACCATGCCAGTCCGTTTTGAGCCATCTTCTTTGGCATATTCCACTTGTTTGCCTACCAGGCTGTCCACAACTTCACCTGGCTCTCGTTCTGCAGGAGGTGAATCATCTGTAATATGAAAATACAATGGACTTTGGTAGACATTTTATGGATTTTTTCCAATATATAAAACTGCAGAGACTTCTTTAAAAGTTAAGAAACAATCGCAAGTTTGAAATGCAGAGTATGTCTAAAACAAGTTGACTTGTTCAGACAAGCACCTAACTATTACCATGCTTCTAAGAGAGTAGACACAGATTTTATTTTTTTAGGCAATACCGTCTTCAATTTTATGAAGTAAAAAATAGCACTTCAATTGGTTAGAAAAGTAAATCTTTTGACATGAAGGTTTACACACCAATTACAAAACATGTTTGTAGATAATGGAATTTAAGCCCCCAGCAGAACAAGGCACTGTCTTTAACAGAAAGGCAAATGTGCTAGAATTCACAAACTATCCAAAATGTTAATGCAAACATGCCATTGCAACAAAACCACATCTTCCAAGCTAAGTGCAACCTCCTTAATCAATAATGCTGTTAAAAGGAGCTTTCAATTTCACACTAGAATGGATAATGTTGAGAAGTTTAACTATATTATTTGCTTTTCTGGCAAAATCGACCTAGAAGTATCCTTAAAGAAACAATTCACATTGTCTGTAAAAGATCCAAATTCAGGGAAGGTAGCTCATAGTTTGGAGTGTGTTAGAAACAGAGGTAAGTAATCATAGAATCATAGAATATCCTGAGTTGGAAGGGACCCACAATAGATAGTCTCAGGAAAAGAAGAACACATTAACAACTTAATTCTTAAATATGAAAAACATAAGTATTTTAACTTATTTTTGAAGATGGAAGAAAGCAAAACAGAATTTAAAAAGCAATTGCAAGGCATTTTGCAGTGCCAGCTCTGAAAGAGCTTGCTTTATTTGGTTTTTCATGAATAGGAAGGTCAGTTTTTCCATTAACATTTGTGGCTCCCTCTCAAGCCAACAGATATGTTGCTTTCTGTTATGCTGGAAAAAAACCCCTAAAACCATCAGACTACTACAGAGGTTATGCAAATAAGTGCTGCTTGTTTACTCAGCCAGTTCTAGAGCTGAAGGAAGACAGTCTCAGAAACCCAGTGAATTAATTTTAAATAATATTTATGTAGTGCATTGCATAATGAGTGTTTGGCTATTGAATGAATGATTTACTTTAAAGCCAAAATTGCCTCTGTCAGAGAAGTGCTTTTGAGGCACAGGACAAAAATGAGAGTACAAAATTCTTAACAATCTTTTTTCTCCTTTTCTTTTTTGTATTAACTAAAACCCCTTGAACACTAATTCTGTGAAAATATTTATAGGAAAGAAGACAATAACTTTCACTTCAAGAAAGGAAGAAAAACTATTCTTCATAACCTATTGAAATCTTTTTCATTTATGTGTTTAAACATGTGAGAGAAAAGGCATTTTCAAAGTGAGTTTTTTTCTTCCAAGAAACTATTCAAAAGCTTTCCAAATTGAAGATGCCTACCCAAACTAAATTAACCTATTTTAGTTAGCCCCAAAACATTATCCTTAAAAGAACTGCTTCAGAAATACAACTCCTTGAGATGGCTCTTGATTTGTGACACTTCTATAAGAAAATAACAATTAAAGGCTTCTAGTTTGTCAGTGTAAAAAAGAATCTAAGTGCAATCTCTTCCACAATAGTATGCATCTTTTTATCAAAATTAGGAATTAATACGGAAAAGGATTTCCCAGTATTTATTGCATATTTCACCACTGATTCAAGTAAAATATTTCAGAAATTGTTTAATACAGATGTATTTTCAGTTGTGCTGTAACCTTTGCTAGTTTTGATACTTAAAAAGATCTGTGTTTGCCAACTCTCTTTTCCATACATAACTCATAAGCCATACAATAATACAAAGAGAGATGCCACTTTCCAGAAGAAAAAAGTAACTGTTCTACTTACTGGAATCGGGCATAATGCGAAGGTCACCTTCTTTATAGTCATCTAAGAGTTGGTACATGTACAAGACAGGATCTTTCTCGTAGGTAATATAAAACCATGTGTTCATAATAGGAGCTCGAGCCAAAACCATCCCCCTCCATTCATCTTTTGAGCCATCCTCTGTCTCAAACATATGTTCCACAGCTTTGCCAATCATAGTGTCTGCCAGGTGGGCATCGGTAATTCGAGATGAAGCTGAAATGGTAGCAGTTCATAAGTATGTCCATTCAAAAAGTACAGAAATAAGTTTTTGTAAAAAATAATCTTTATCCAGATTCATGAATAAATTTGTTTGAAAGTTAGTCAATTCACATACAAAACAAATAATGCCCATTTCAGAGAGTTGAAGAACAAAGAACTGCAGAACTTGAAGAATTATTTTATCATGTTAACACTCTGTATCGACATTTTCCATCATTGCCCCCTCCCTGCCACCAATCAAACTATCATAATGCAAGGTAAAGGGAGACCAATATAGACCACAGCAAAGAATAGCATCTGTATTTTAAATACTTGTATTGTGGGGGGAGAGGAGGAAGAGAGGTTAAATCACAGAGCAGCTGTATGAAGTTATTAATGAAGGCGTTCAGTTTGGTTCCCCCTAACCCCATTCTAGAGACTGTTACTTCTTTGCAGTCTGGAAAAACAAGAATTTATTCCATTCAGAAATAAGCAATTAGTAGGGTAAACTTTGAACTTTATAGTTTGGAAAAACCTGCAGTTTAATAATCCAATGCTAATTATAAAAAAACCAATAAAGCCTTGATACTAGTCATTTCACTTAGAAAATGCTTTTTTCCTTCCGCTTGTATTAATACCTAGGGAAATCACATGAAACAAACACTCCAACCAAACAAATAATTACTGGCAAACACACACAAGACAACATAGCCAGGACATTTCTCAGCTGGCTCAGAGTTCAAATTTTAATAGAAATATTGATGCTAATGTACATATGCTTGTTAGGGATATGACTCTAAAAAAGACAAACCACAGAATTTTCTGCATACCATTTAAAGACAAGAGACAGCACTAATCTCTCTGATATCATCAAAACTTTGTGAAATAAAACAAAATAAACAGAGCATTTAGATTATCATGTGATGAAAAGTAATTTAAAAAAATTTAAATGTTCTGACAACATATGCATATAGGAAAGAAACCTCTTACCAACTCTGTCTGGAAGGACTTCAAGTGCTGAAACTCTTTCATCTTTGTGCAGTTCTAGTCCATACACACAATCAAATCCATCATACTTTATAAGATAGAGAGAGGGATTTACAGGAACTTGATCAAGAACTGTGCCCTTCCATTGTGTTACAGGTCCACTCCCTTCTCTCCAGCCATGCTGTATTCTGCAGCCTACAATGTTTCTTCGTGGCTGAGAAATAGGTTTGCTTGGTCCAACATTGTTTCTATGCTTTCTGTACACAGATACAAACATAACATTAAACAAGTACATACTCAAAATTCTACTCTAGACAAGAGCTGCATGCTTTAAGAAGGCAATATATTATTATTATATATTAATATAAGATACATTAAATTCTAACATACACAGCTTAGTGCATCTTATTCAAATTAGGGTATAAAGTATATTCCATTGCACTGGAAAATGGAAAAAAACCCACACTGAAAAGTAGTGGAACACTTGCAACATTTTGTATAAGGTTGCTTTCATAACAGTAGCTTCTAAAACTAGTTTGCTTGAGCCAAAAGAACTATTTTAGCCATTGCTACACTGAACATCAAAAGTAAAACTTGCTTGTTAAAACCCTAAATCAGGTCTCAAAGAGCAATGTCACCTAATAGTATTATATACTTTTGCTAAATTGTTGCTCTCTGCAGAACAGTAAACCTAATTCCCTTGCCCCAGGAGGAAGAAGTCAGTGGAAACATTAGTGGTGGTTGATTAAAATTCTGTTTTCCCCAACCTGTGTTGTCACCTGAAGGAAGTTTTGCTTCCCTCTGCACTTACAGGTATCTTTGACTTCAAGTGTTTTTAAAGACGCATGGTAGCGACAATATTCTTCTAACATTCCTTTTTAGTATAACACAAGAAAAATTATATGCAAAGGTCACAGCAACAGAAGTAACACTCTTTAAAGCAGACAATAAATGAAATATACTTTTTACCCTTCCTCATTTTTTTATGCCAACTTGCACAGAAAGATTCCTTCTGGTGAATGGCAGTTGCTCTGATAAACAGCCATGTAAGCTAATTGACAGTTTCAACCCAATAAAAGTGTTACACAAGTTTTATTCCACTGAGTTAAAACCCCCCAAAACAGTAACTTGACAGTTGATGTCAAGTTGATGTCAATATGAAGAAACATGAATGTTATGACATTACATTGGTGATAAATGTATATTATCTTTATTTTAGCATGTTACAATACACATATTCAATCCTAAAGTGGGTTGCCTGATTGAATTTTCACAAATGTTAGCTAATTACAAAATAAATTTCTGGATTAGTTACCAGTGATACTACAGTTCATTTAAATGGCAATATACACATCACTAGCATGCTTAAAAAATCAGTTGCAGAAAACAACATCCATCCTTAGATTAGTGACAGTGATCAAAGAAAAATGTCTCTAGGACCAATGAAAGCTCAAAGAGCAGCCCATGTATGATAGAGATCCAAAAGACACAAATAGTAATCTTATCAGTGAAGTCCTCATGAGTCTTAAAGAATAATAAAAACAGTATATAAAGTTACTAATGCTGAAGATACAATCATAATTCTATTAAAACCAAGACGTATAATTCCTTCGACAGCTTGTCCCACCTCAAGACTTTCATACTCCATGAAAATCTTAGCAGAGTTCTACAGTATCTTTTGTTAAACTTAACTTCTGTGATGATTTAACCTGATCAAGGAGGTCACTCTGCATTCACAATCTGTGTTGTCAAAGTTAGGAGTATTATAGAAATGCTAATCTCTTCTAGTTAAGAGGAACGTAACTAGAACTTAACGGCAGAGTTGGTTCTAATTTTCCACAGAAACTTGAATACATGTTCAAATACTCTTGCTCAAGTCTTAATTTTAAAAAAACCTATAATAGTCTCAGTAAAGTTTTATCCTGAATAAATGAGAGACCTGGTTCTTAGGCACAATGAAAATGACTTTGTTTTGCATGCAATTATTTAGTTTTAATGAATCCTAATTCCATTTTAAGGCACCCTCACAGAATAAAATCAACTTCTACTGAAGTTAAAAAATTAAAGTTGAAAAAGGTAAAATAATACCATTCATGTTTAACTACACAGTTAATTTCACTTTCTGCCTATAAATCATTATAATAACATTTACATTTGCACAATTAAGTGAAAAACTTCAGTCACTTAAAAATATGCTTAAAAAACCTACATAATAAAGTTCAGTTTGGTAACTACCTTTTAAAACACCTTGGAGAGAGCAAAAAGCATCATAAATGTAATTACAAATCAAGCAGCAGCTAGGTATACTTGCAGTTCAAGTTCTCTTTGTCTGAAGGCTGGTACTACTGGACAGCCATTCTCATTTGTATTGCTATTTGTTATAGGAAGAAATATGATTTTCAAACAAATAAATTACAGAATCAATTCAGAGTTAGAATATTAGATCCCATGAGGATCATCAAGTCCAACTCTTGGCTGCACAGGATATACCCATGTGCCTGAGAGCATTGTCGAAATGCTTCTTGTACACTGTCAGGCTTGGTGTTGTGACCACTACCCTGAGGAGCCTGTTCCAGTGCCCAATCGCCCTCTGAGTGAAGAATCGTTTTCTAATATCTAACCTAAACCTACCCTGACACAATTTAGTGCCATTCCCACGGGCCCTGTCACTGGTTGCCAGAGAGGAGATCAGTGCCTGCCCCTCCACTTCCCGTTGTGAGGAAGTTGTATACAGCAATTGCAAAGAATTGCCAAAGCAAAATTATTTTTGCTTGCAACTGAACATGTAATATGAAAGAAACCAGGTTTCTAACTGACTACTAATAACAGAATCATAGAATGATCTAGATCTAATTCTTCTACCTCCTGCCATGGCCATCTTTCATTAAATCAGGTTGCTCAAAGCCCCATCCAAACTGATCATGAACACTTTCCAATGATGGGGAATCTACAGCTTCTCTGAGCAACCTGTTCCAGTGCCTCACAACCCTCATCATAAGAAATTTCTTCCTTATGTCCAATCTAAACCTACTCTCTTTCAGTTTAAAACCATTGGCCCTTGTCCTGTCAATACAGACCCTGGTAAAAAGTCTCTCTTTATATGTCTTTTTATATAAGCTCCTTTTATATATGTTGAAAAGCCACAATAAGGTCTCTCCAGAGACTTCTCCGCAATGAATGATCCCAGGTCTCTCAGCCTTTCTTCATAGGAGAGGTGTTCCAGTCCTCTGATTGTTTTCATGGCCTTCCTCTGGACCCACTCCAACAGTCCATGTTTTTCTTGTACTGGGGACCCCAGATCTGCACACATTACTCTAGGTGGGGTCTCATCAGAGCAAAGTAGAGAGGGAGAATCATCTCCTTTGACCTGTTGGCCACGCTTTTTTGATTCAGCCCAGGATATAATTGGCTTTCTGGGCTGAAAATACACACTGCCAGCTCATGTTCAATTTTTCATCCACCAGTTCCAAGTCCTTCTCTGCAGGGCTGCTCTCAATCCACTCATTCCACAGTCTGTATTGATACTGGGGATTACCCTGACCCAGGTGCAGGTCCTTGTACTTGGTGTTGTTCAACTTCATGAAGCTCACACAGACTGAGCCTGTCAAGGTCCCTCTGGATGGCATTCCTTCCCTCAAGTGAATCAACTACACTGCTCAGCTTGGTATCATCTGCGAACTTGCTGCAGGCACACTCAATCCCACTGGCTATGTCATTGATGAAGATACTAAACACTACTGGTCCCAGTACAGACCCTTGAGAGACACCACTCATTACTGGTTTCTACTTGGACATTGAGTTCTTGACTTTGAATGCAGCCATTAGCCAATTCCTTATCCATCTAACAGTCCACCAATTGAATACATCTCTCCAATTTAGACAGAAGGATATTGTGGGGGCCCATGTCAAAGATTTCAGATAAATGACATCTGTAGCATTGACAACATCAGTTGCTCTTCCCTTGTCCACTGGTGCAGCTGCTCCATCGTAGAAGGCCACTAAATTAGTTAGGCATGACACGCCCTTGCTGAAGCCATGTTGGCTGTCTCTAATCACCTCCCTGTTTCCCATATGTTTCAACATGTCTTCCGGGCCAATATGTTCCATGATCTTATCAGGCACAGAGGTAAGACTGACTGGTTAGTAGTTCCCAGGCAACTCCTTAGTACCTTTTTTTTAAAAGGGCGTGATAATATAAAAAAATGTGTGTATAATAACCCATAATATACTGTGACCAGTATATTTCCATATAAGATAATAGTTAACTTTCTCAAACCATGAATAGTATGTTGTTTCTGTGATAAGCAGAGTAACACATAAGTATATAAATTTTGAGATGGTGTAATGAGAAAAATAAAAAGGTTTCCCTTCTGTTTGCTTAGAGTTACCCTTAAAATTTCACAAAGTTTTGTTCTTAAAGACTGGGTTAACATTTCAAATCCCTAGACATTCAATATTTAAACACACAGAGCCAGGAAAAGCAGATAACACCAAGTCCAACACCAACATCACTACAACCTCCTTTCAGGTAGTTGTAGGGAACAATAAGGTCCCTCTGTGACTCCTTTTCTCCAGAATAAACAACCCCAGTTACATCAGTTGCTCCTCACACCTGTGCTCTAGACCTTTCACCAGCTTCGTTACCCTTCTTTGGACATGCTCCAGCACCTCAATGTCCTTCTTGAAGTGAGGGGCCCAAAACTGGACACAGTACTCAGGGTGTGGCCTCATCAGTGCCAAGTACAGGGGGACAATCACTTCCCTAGCCCTGCTGGCCACACTATTTCTAATACAAGCCAGGGTGCCATTGGCCTTCTTGACCACCTGGGCATACTGGTGGCTGACATTCAGCTGTCTGTCGACCCGCACCCCCACATCCTTTTCTGCTGGGCAGCTTTCCAGCTACT
>NW_008651127.1:14473-20848 GCF_000695815.1 Acanthisitta chloris
GGAATGGGGTTGTTGTGATCCAAGTGCAGTACCTGGCACTTGGCCTTGTTAAACTCCATACAATTGGCCTCGGCCCATCAATCCAGCCTGTCCAGATCACTCTGCAGAGCCTTCCTATCCAGAAGCAGATCAATACTCCCACACAATTTGGTGTCATGTGCAAACTTGCAGAAGGTACACTAGATACCCCAGTTCAGATCATTTTAAAGATATTAAATAGGACTGGTCTGAATACTGAGCCTTGGGGAACCCCACTTCTGGTCAGCAGCTAACGGGATTTAACACCATTCACTACCACTCTTTGGGCCCGGCCATTCAGCTGGTTTTCTACCCGGTGAACAGTACACCTGTCCAAGCCATGAGAAGCCAGTTTCTCCAGGAGAATGCTGTGAGAAATGGTGTCAAAGGCTTTACTGAAGTTCAGGTAGATGACATGCACAGCCTTTCCTTTGTCCCCCAAGCAGGTCACCTTGTCATAGGAGATAAAGTCAGTCAAGCAGGACCTGCCTTTCATAAAGCCATGCTGACTGAGTCTGATCAATGGGTTGTCCTGTAGGTGCCATATGGTAGCACTCAAGATGATCTGTTCCATAAGATTCCCCAGCACCAATGTCAGGCTGACAGGCCTGTATAGCTCCTTGGATCCTCCTTCCAGCCCTTCTTGTAGGTGGCATTACATTTGCTAACTTCCAATCAACTGGGACCCCCCTGATTAGCGAGAACTGTTGATAAATGATTGAAAGTGGCTTGAATTATGGAGGCCTCATTCTGCTCTCCAACTCTGTCTTCCAGGTCAGTGTGCTGGGTACGCTGAGAATGGCTGTTCTTGCTATTAAAGACTGAGGCAAAGAAGACATTCAGTACCTCAGCCTTTTTCTCATTCTTTGTTGTTGGGGCCTGGCTAGCAGAGGAGCTGTAACTTGAGCAATGGTTAAAGGAATGCTTAAGCAATTAAAAACAAGACACACAAAAGAGGTCTTGCTGACCTTGTTTCTATCTTCATGCATTCCTGTGTCTTCAGTCCAACACCTTATAATGGTCTTGTTCTCTCCTGCTGCCAGGGTTTTAAGGTTTCATTTTGGTTTTGCTGCCTTATAGATAAGATAAGTCATCTGACTAACAAGCTGGGAATAGTGCTGTTGTCTAGGTTCTCATGGACACTGTGTAGCTCTTGTTATCAGTTTCCCAGGATGTGAGAGCAGGATGCAGCTTAAACTTGAAACCTATCATAAGTAAGAACTGCACACATTGACAGGTTGAGCAACCAATCCAAAGTTGTGTGATCAGCACGTAGCTGCATGTACGGGAGACATTTTACTATAAATACTGTTAGGTGCCCTAAATAAAGTTGGCTATCAGAGCATCATATTGGTGTGCTGTAGTCCGTCCCTCGCAAGGACCCCAACACTTTGTCATTATGTTTCCATCCACATCCAATAAAGGATGGATAGTCTACTTAGCCCCCCTTTTGTTGTTGATGTATTTATAGAAACAGTTTTTAATGTCTTTTACAGCAAGTCAGATTAAGTTCTAGTTGGGCTTTAACCCCTCTGATTTTCTCCCTGCACAACCTCCCAAAATCCTTGTAGTCCTCCTGAGTTGCCTGCCCCTTGTTGCATAGATCATAAACTCTCCTTTTTTTCCTGAGTTCCAGCCAAAGCTTTGTGTTCAGCCAGACTGGTCTTCTTCCCTGTCAGCTTGTCTTTCAGCACATTGGGATGGCCTATGTCTTTAAGATTTCCTTCTTGAAGAATGTTCAGCCTTCCTGGACTCCTCTGCCTTTCAGGACTGCCTCCCAAAGGACTCAACCAGGCTCCCAAACAGGTGGAAGTGTACCTTCCACAAGTCCAAGGTGGCAGTTCTGCTGACTCCCCTCCTTATTTCTGCTATACCAGGCAGGAACTGGTCGCCATTGTCCCCTATATCTTAAGCAGAGACAGAATAGGGAAGGCACCATATCATTTCCCTTCTGTCTGACAGGTTTGTCGCAGGGAAAGTAGGGTGTGATTCCAGTAGTCTCTCTCTCTTGCCTTTCCTGATACTCCTTAACAACCTACTCACCATGTCCTGGAGCTCTGTCACTAAGCAGTTCCTCTACCTGGGTGCACCTCCCACAGGTATGCTCGCTGCTGCTGTTCGATACTGGCATAAGAGTAGGGCACACCCTACACCCTGACACTTGGGTAGCAGTGTGTTCCCATCGGAGCTCTGTCTGGAATGCTGTGTCAGTCATGGTGGGTGCAGGGCTTAGAGAGGCCATGGCTTTCTGCCAGGTGGATACCACTGCTCCCTGGTTGAGTTGGCAGAGCTATAGCACCCTTCCTGCATGCCCTTCCATGCAAATTGCCCTGTTGGCTTGCCCTGGTCACTAGCACTCCCTAGGGGTTTCTTTTATACGAGGACGGGCGGTTTGGCCAGTGATGCTCCTGGCCCCACCCAGGTCCTGTCAGCAGCTGTAGTGCAAGCTGCAGGATCCTGGCAGCTCTCATGGCTCCCCCAGGGTCAGGAAACCCTCCTGTGCTATCAATCATGCTGGCATCGGAGCTGCTCACCTTGATGCCTGAGTATTTATCTTGAAGGCACTAAGCCGATAAGAAGTCTTGTTACATGAAAAAGTTTTATTAGCAGAACCAGATCATGGAAAGTTCAAAGAATTTTAGAAAATAGTACAAATGAAGCAGAGTAGCAATTGTCAGTATAATTTCTATATTTCATGGTACTATGTAGAAAAGTTATTAAAAATAAGGCCCAAATTAGAATTTTGATATTGCTACAGGCTGTCACTAACAGGGGATCATGTGATCAGAGAATTATTACAAACTATTTTTACTTAATATTCAGACTATGAGGCACATTACTAAAGACAGAAGTTTTAAAGTACTTTCTGTACTCCTTCAAAAGCCATCATTCAATTGTGAAATCAATTTTCTTAGGATTATATTAGGTTTTGGTAATGGACACATACACATGCAGACATGGCAACATCTGCAGGAGTAGCCTCTATGAGAAGAAGTCAGGGGCTGCCCTGTGTCAGACACAGCTGGTTCCAACAGGCTTGGCAACGGTCCCACTGCAAGCTAAAGTTGAGACAATCAGCAAAGTTTATGGTGCCTTTTTGAAAACATGTTTAGGAAAGAGCAGAAAAACCACCACTGGCCAGGCAGGGGATTGGAAAAGTGTGAGAAACAGAAGAGGAAACACCAAGTTCAGAAATTGAGGTATTCCATGGTGATAGAACAGATATCCACACTGCAGCCTGTGTAGGACCCATGCTGGAGCAGTTAGATATTTCCTGAACGAAATGTGGCCCATGGAGAACCCACACAGAACCCATGTCAGAGCAGAGTTTTCCTGACAGGACTGTCTCCCCTGGAAGAGCCCATGCTGGAGCAGACTTTCCTGACAGAACTGTGACCTTTAGAGGACCTACGCCAGAGCAGAGGGAAATTAATACAAGAGAACAACCATTATGTATGGATTGTAAACTCCCTTCCCTCATTTGCCCTGCACCCTGGGGGTGGTGAGTGGTAGAGGAGTCTGAAGTGAAAGAATGAATTTGAGCATGGGAAACGAGGAAAGAAAGGTGTTGTTTTAATGTTTGTCTTCTTGTTTCTTACCACCTGAATCTATTTTAATTGGCAATAAATTAATTTTGTACGAGTCAAGCCTGTTTTGCCTGTGATAGTAACTGGTAAGCAATCTGCCTGTCTTTATCTTGACCCATGAACTTTCTCATTCTATTTTCTCCCCCTGCCTCACTGAGGAAGGGGAGTGAGCAGGTGGGTGGGAGTTTGGCTCATAGTCAAGTATAATTCACCACAACAAGTTAGTTTAAAGTGTGATCATAAATTCACAAAAGGGTAAGTACAGTGACAGTTAAGTGGCAGATAGAACCTCCACCTCAAAGTCCTTCAACTGCCAACTATAAGAAACATGGAAGATTTTATACTGTGCACTATTTCCTTATGCACCAAGAGTGGAAAGTATGAGACCCAAGAGACTACTGACTGATCTGACACAAATAGGGTCAACTTTATATTCACAGAGATCATCACTACCCATTGACACTGACAGAGCATTCAAAAGAATTGCCCTTTTGCAGCTGACCCATAACCATAGGGTCAATGGTTAACTACCATTTTAGTTAAGAAGGGTTTAGAAAACTAATTCACACGGCTCATTTTATCCCTTCCACAGTTAGTGGACTATGTCCTGCTCCATCCTGCTGGCTCTTCCCTCCCCTGTGAACTTTTGAACCTAGTTTAGAATCTCTCCTATGACCTTCAAGTGCCAGTAGACTCCGTTCCTCTTTTTCTTTAAATGAGGAATGTAAAAGTCATCATAACTAAATGAATGACAAAGTATGCATTACAAATTCATGGTCTGCTGTAACAGCTCATAGTAGTACCAGGATACATTTTTAAAGTGACTCATATCTCACTTGTTTACTATAAACATGTCTACAGTGCTACTTACTGAGCGTTTCAAAAATGTAAGCAATGAATATCAAATAAAACCAACTCTCTACTAGTGTCTGTCATTCTCAGAGAAGTCAGTGAGCAGCACATAAAGTCATGGTTTGGTTCTAAATAAAACCTTTACTAAACAATTCTTAAACAATTAAACTAGGCTAAATCAATATAAAACTCAGTTGGGTGCTTAAGTTAAATGCCTAAAAATCATGTGACTTAGGATCATGACTTAATATGCCCCATAGAAGCCTTTATGCTAACAAATATACAACCTATTTAGGTATTTAAATAAGTATATCAAAACAACAATAAAGACAAATCTAGCCACCCTCAAGTACAAAAGGCAACCCACCTCTGATAGTCTTCCCATCATACACTCCTTTCTCTGAGCGGTTGAAAAAGAACAAGAGAAATTAAATTTTAACTCTACCTGTCTCTAGACAAATAAATGTTTATCTCTGCCTTGTAAGGAGATAGACAAGACTGAATAATGAAGAGTTGGTGGAAGGAATTAAAGTAGTTTTAGATCATGTGGTGTATCTGGAAAATAGTTAATACTAATTCAAATGTTAATCACAGAAGATATTTCTACCAGACAAATTGCTTTGGATTGATGCCTGTTGCATATCAGCACTATAGGACTTCATACTCAAACTATAACTAATAGCATTTGAATAAATTTCACCTTTCCCCAGCTTATTTTAGAGTTCACCCACCAGAGATGTAGCCAGATGCAACATCTAGCTGTTACATGCTAAGGTAAATTATGTCTCAGATACTACCTCTGTCTTCTCACATTTACTCATAGCAGCATTTAGCTGCTACTAATTCAAATTGTAGTCGAAAGAATAATACATGTGATGAATGTATAGTATAAGCAAGTAACCTTCACACAAATAGCAGCCATACTACAGTACGTTCTTTATTTGTAAAAAAAAGACAAAAAATCCTTTTCAAAAACTAAAGCTGTAATGAATCCTAAAGTACATATGCCAAATTTCTTGGCTTGCAATCTCTTGTTTTTGAATTCTAGATTACATAATTGTATTGACAGAATAACTTCTCTCAGAGTAACATTCAAAATGATGTTTAGAGCTGTACCAATGGTGCATTCTTTCCCACTGTCCTCCTAAAAGAATTAAAGTCTGACTCTACACACATACACTGTTTGAATACTGCTCCACATTATTTTCAAAATGACTGGAACAATATAGATACATTTCTAGAATGGTACTTCCAGTTATTGAGAACAATACTTCAGGACGATATTAGCAACTTACTTGTGGGAATTTCTTTTCTTCATCATGCTCGCAGAGACTCCTGCATGACCTACAATATAAATGATGGAATTATTGAACAATAAAATGTGTTTATACACAATGTCAAAAAGGTATCATAGATAAAAGTACTCTCTTTCAAGTAAAAAAGATTAAACACTTCATGTTGTGATTTATCAATGAGCTCCTACAATGGAAGAAGGCTGAGGAGACAGGTAAGGACTATGTACTCACGAAGCTAAATGAAGAAGTAGGGAGTTACTGATGACAACTGTTACAAAAAGCTAAATTTAACACAAAGGAGACAGGAGGTAGTCTTTGTTCTACATAAATGGCTACAACAGTTGAGGGAAACAAATAGCAGTGTATCTGCCCCTGAGTTGATAATCATCATCATCATCATCAAATACATATATTCCTGAGTTAATGAGGCCAGAGTGGGTGGGTGTATACATGGCTCAGTCAAACTGATTATTAAAAAAATAGTATAGAGCCAAAATCAAGTATAAAGACTCAGAATAGTATATATAAAAAACCCCTGTATAACTAACAGAAAGAACTCTGAAGAGAGCAACAGGCCTGAGTTGGTTTCTGCTGGGGGGGGGGACAGCCTCGCGTGGGGAAGC
>NW_008651127.1:20992-21767 GCF_000695815.1 Acanthisitta chloris
CAGCTGTGAGGATTCTTTCTTACTTTCTCAGGCTTGGCTGCATTCTTAGCTGTTTGTCTCAAACTTGTTTGTCTCACCCTCAAGGACAACTTGCCCCTGCCATCTGCCAAGTTAAGTTGCCTTCTGCCCAGCTGAGTTACTCCCTATCTATATATAAGTTACAATCTCCAGAGCCTTGCTTGTACAGTGCATTCCCAGGACTGTGTCCGTGCGTTCCCAGGACTGTGTCCTTGCTCTTTTTAGCCTTCCCCAGGTGCGTTCCCAGGACTATGTCCCCACTCTCTTAGCCATTCTCCAACAGGTTTCAACCCACATATTTCTTCCCAATGACTGGGGATGCCCAGCATCATGATGGAGACCAGTAATGACAATTATATTTGTATCGTGATTCAACGGTATATTGCAACTTCTATACTCTGCTAAACGTAACTTGTACTTGCACTGTGATTTAAGTAAATTGCTGTATCATACTGATAAATCTAAGTCCCATGTAATGTCAAATAACTTCAAAAGAATAGAGCTGGTATTAAAACATTGAACCCTCTACACATGGAATATCCAAAGGGCCCCAGTCAGTGTTGGACACATGCATGCTATCAATAAAAACCCCCTCATATATCTGTAGAAACATTCAAAATTTCATATATGGATGTTTAAATTCACACCTATGGAGATATTTAATAGAGGTTTCTCTAGAGATCCAAACAAATTCTTTAACATTATGTGCATGTTCCAGGCATTGATTTTCCATATGCATTTTGAAAATTAATTTTCA
>NW_008651128.1:0-5969 GCF_000695815.1 Acanthisitta chloris
CCCACCTCGCCTTCAGATGCCAGCGATTTTGGCACCTTGGTGTCATCCAGGTCGCGGTGCAGGAGATTCCGTGGGGCCCAGCTCCCGGCGCCGGCCGGCGGCTCCGGCAGTGGGGTGGCCTCGATGGGCTCTCCATCCCGCTTGAAGTACACCTGTGTGGGAACCAAAAGGATGATGAGTGTGGTGCAGACAGCCACCACCCTGAGCATCCCCAGCATCCCATCCCCTTGGGCTGTTTTGGATGAAGCTCCTCCTAAAACACCTATGGAAAGATATTGCAGGATCTGGGGCACAGGCAGGCATTTGCTTTATAAAAGCAGCACATATATGTTATATATTTTATGTATCTATTGGTTTATGATTATTTCATGGATCCATATGAAAGCTAACCCCCCAGGGGCTCACCAGTGGTGCAGGCTTCCCACCAGACACCACACACACCAGGGTGAAGTTCTGCGCCTGGTAGCGGCTGAAGGGTGCTGGTGTATCGGCAGCAAGAACGGAGATGGACGTTGGAGGAGCTGCCAGAAGCAGAGCTGGAGGTTAGCATGAAGTCCTTGACAACCACTTATCATCCTCATCTCAATTCCCATGTGCACCTCATGCCCCTCCCTGTCTCATTCTCATCCCCATCCTTGTCCCATCGCCATTCCTATGTCTATCCTTGTCCCCAGCTTCATCCCATTACCCTCTTCATCCTGTCTCCATCCCCATCCCTGTCCTCATCCCCATCCTTGTCCCATCCCCATCCCTCTCTCTGTCCCATCCTCATCCCCAACTACATTCCAACACCTGCCCCCATTCCCATGTCTATCCTCATCTCCATTTTCATCCCATTACCCATCCTCATCCTGTGTCCATCCCTATCCTTGTCCCTATCTTGTCCCCATCCTTGTCCCATCTCCATCTCCAACCCCATCCTCATCCCTCTCCTGGTCCCAACCCTATCCTCATCCCTAACCTCATTCCAATACCTGTCCCCATTCCCACGCCCATGCTTGTCTCCACTTTTATCCAATTCTTCATCATCTCTAACCCTTTCCTCATCCCTGTTCCCATCCTCATCCTTATCCCTGTTCCCATCCTGGTCTTGTCCTTGTTTTCATCCCCATTCCTGTCCCCATCCTCATGCCTGTCCCTGTCCCATCCCCATCCTTATCCCCAACCCTATTCCAATCCTTGTCTGCACTGTCATCCCATTCCTCATCCCCATCCTCATTCTCATCCCTATCCTTGTCCCCATCCTTGTCTTGTCCCCACCTTCATCCCCATCCCTATGCCCATTCCTGTCCCCATCCTCATTCCTAAGGATGGAAAAGTGAACCAAATCTCTTCTGTCCCCCACTCTGAGACCTCTCCAATCCCACCCAGCCAGGGCTGCACTCACCCATCACATTGAGGAACACATTTCCAGAGGCCAGGACCACCTTCTCCCTCGTGGCTCGGTCATAAATCCCCACATGACACTCGTAGGGACCATTGTCCGAAATGCGAACCTCAGGGAGGCTGAGGAGGAGAGACAGGAATCACCACTCCATCCTGACCCCATTTTCCTGGGGGATGCAGCAGTCAGCACCCGGATACCGCGGAGGCGGATGGGGTTGCTCCTCACCAGCGCCAGGGATCAATAAACTATTAATAACAGCAAAGGCTGCAGGAGGGAGCTGGGTAATGTGCCTTAGCAGCTGGAGTTTACCAGCACTGACAGCTCCTCGGAGGGGAAGTAATTGCATTATTGAAAGGAGACGTGGACGGGAGGTAAAGGCATCGCCGGGAGCACAAACCCGTGACCACGGACATCAGACATCGATGGTACAGGCTCAGCACTGGACCTCACAAACCAAAGTGTGCAAAGTGTGAGGGATAAAAGCATCCAAAGCCCAAACTCTGTGCGAACTCAGAGCAGGCATCGATCGATCTATGATCTAGAGACTTTATATAGACTTGGAAAAACAGGAGAGGAAGAGATGCGTGAAAGGATCAGCACAGCTGGAGGTGGAAATGCTGAAAGGAGCCACTTTGCTGACTGGCAGCATCCTGCCTTGATGGTGGGCAGTATCATTCCACCTCACTGGCCAGCAGTATCCCACTTTGCTGGTCATCAGCATCCCACCTCACCAGCTGGCAGTATCCTGCCTTGCTGGTCAGCAGCATCCCACCTCACCGTCTGGCAGCACCATCCTGTCTCACTGGCTGGCAGCCTCCTGCCTTGCCAGTGGGCAGCATCATTCCACCTCTCTGTCTGGCAGCATCCCACCTTGCTAGTCGGCAGCATCCCACCTCACTGTCCAGCTGCATCTCACCTCACTGTCCAGCTGCATTCCACCTTGCTGGTCAGCAGCATCATCCCACCTCACCAGCTGGCAGCATCCTGCCTTGCTGGTTGGCAACATCTCACCTCACCTTCTGGCAGCACCATCCTGTCTCACTGACTGGCAGCATCCTGCATTGCCAGTGGGCAGCATTGTCCCACCTCATTGTCTGGCTGCATCCCACCTTGCATCCCACCTCACGGTCCAGCTGCACCATCCTACCTTACCAGCAAACAGTATCACACCTCACCATCCAGCAACATCTTCCTGCCTTACTGGTGAACAGCATCCCACCTCAGTGACCAGCAGATTCCCACCTTACCAGCTGACAGTATCATCCCTCCTTGCTGGCATCATCGTCCCACCTCACCAACCATCAGCGGAGCAGCAAGGATGGGAGTAATTCCTTCACGGAACACCCAGCAAGCTGCTCCCAGTTTAAAGATCCTACTTGGTGTGCATGTCTCCCCATCCAGGAAGAAATCCAGCACTGCTTTGCCATCTCCTTTCTGCAAGGCTCTGGCTGCCTTCCCATCCCTCCTCCTCACTGTGGAGCCCCCCACCAGCACAAACAACCCTGCTGAAGTGAGCAATCACTCAGCAGCTCCTTTTAATGGCCACGACGCTTTCAACTAAGCCTCCACCATCTGTTCCAGCCTCTAATTACCCACACACGGAACAGGAAATCACCCACACCCTTCCTCAGCAGCATTCAGGAGTGGTTTTGGTCCCCACCAAGCTGGGGATACTCTCCATCCTAGTGGCTGTTCCTTGCTGTAAAGAAGCCCTTTGGGTTTGCATGCGGATTTGGGTGTAAACTAGTCCAAATTGGGTCAGCTGATATTTCTAGGGATGGGAGAGAGGGACCCACCACCAGCCTTGCAGAGGCAAAGCACTGCCAGTCGTGTCCTTTGCGTCCTCTAAGCATGCTGGAAATAAGGAAGAAAATGCTATAGATATTCATAAAGCAATGCCTTCCGCCACGAGGGTGGGATTTTAATCAGAGGAAAAGAAAAAAAAAAAAAAGCAGGATTGGATATCTCCTGGCTTTGCTCTTCACATCTGAGCGGGTGCCGTTCAAAGCCGCTGTGAAAAGACGCAGCGCCGGCAGCTCTCTGTGCCGTGCAGATAAGAGCTGTGTCGCCCGGGATAACGCTCCATGGGACAGCACCGACGTGCCCATGCCATGGCAAAGATTCCCCCCCAAAATTAATAATCAGCTGAAAATACAGAAGGGCAAAAATAAATGGGAGGGGAAAAAAAAAAACCTGAGTGGAAACGGCTGTGAAACGATTGACCCATCGCCAAACCCTTCCCAGTGTTGCTCGTCTTCTTCCTTCAAGCTTAAAATAAGGCAAGACACCCCCCCAAAAAAAAAAAAAATAAATAAAGCCAATGATTTGGAAAACATGCTCTTTTCATCCCCTCTGAGAAACACCTCCTTCTCCCCAGGCATGTTGCTGTTTTCCTCGGACAAAAAAAAGGCAAGTGTGTGAAAAGACTTTTACCGCCAACATCCGCGGCTCCACGGCCGATTTGCCGGCACCATGCCGACGATTACGGAGGCTTTTAAGTGCCTGGTCCTAGGGCGGTGAAATTTTCTGCTCACAAATTCTATTAGTTCTACAATATGTGGTGAAAAGGAGGAAAACGGAGGGTTTGGAGCCAAAAAAAGCAGCTGCTTTGCCTCGCCAGGTCAGAGCAATGTGCCATATCTGGGTGAACATGGCATGTCCTTGTCCCTTTGCTCAAGGGATGGTGTGATGGCTCCACACATGGGGAATGTTTTATTCCTTGTCTCTTGCTCAAGGGATGGTGGTGATCTCTTGCTCCGTGCATGGGGAATGTTTTAATCTGGTTTAATTCCCCAATTTTCTCGGTGCTCCCTGTTAGAGGAGAGCGATGGCCAAATGCAGTGCCGAGCGAAACTGCTGGATTTACGGCAGGAAACAAGGCTGCTGAGTTAGGGAATGTGTAATCCCTCCGTGAGGCTGCCAAAATGTTCTCCAAACAATAATTAGTCGTGTCAGGAATTTGTACAACATCCGAGCGAGCGGCTGAGTGGAGCTGGTGCTACACAGGGAGACAAAATGCAAGGAGTAAAGCAGCCCTTGAGCATCTTCTGAGCATCTGATCATTGCCTGAGAATCCACCTGAGCATCCTCTGACTCTCCTGGGCATTATCTGAGCAACCCCTGAGCATCCTCTGACCCTCCTTGTGAGTATCCCGTGCAACTCCTGGACATCCCCTGAGCACCCTGAGCATCCTCTGACTCTCCTGAGCATCCCCTGACCCTCCTGAGCATCTCCTGAACATCCCCTAAGCCTTCCAAGCATCCTCTGACTCTCCTGAGCATCCTGAGCATCCCCTGACCCTCCTGAGCATCTCCTGAACATCCCCTGAGCCTTCCAAGCATCCTCTGATTCTCCTGAGCATCCTCGGAACAACTCTGAGCATCCTGAGCTTCTCCAGAGCATCCCCTGAGCAATTCCTGAGCAATCTCTGATCATCTCCTGTCCATCCTGAGCATCCTCTTGAGCATCTTGAGCATCTCCTGACCTTCCTGAGCATCACCTGAGCATCCCCTGAAGAATCCCTGACCCTCCTGAATAACCCTTGAGCATCTCCTGACCTCTCTGAGCATCATCTGAGCATCCTCTTAGGAAATCCTGACCCTCCTGAGAACCTTGAGCATCCTGATCTTCTATAGAGCATCCCTTGAGCATCTCCTGTCCCTCCTGAGCAACCACTGAGCATCCTGAACTTGTCCCGAGCCTCTCCTAAACAAGCACTGAGGATCCTCCTGAGTAACCCTCAAGCATCCTGAGAATCCTCTGAGCATCTCCTTAGCAACCCCATAGTATCTCCTCTCTAGACCTGTTTTCCTGCCCTTTTCCCACTCTAAATCCACATTTATTCCCATGCAACCATCTGACACACTTGCTCTTGCTTAGAACAAAAAATAACTGAGTGTAGCACAAAAAAATATAATCAGCAAACCCCCTCCCCCCAAAAAAATTCAACTTCCAAAGAATTAGAAAGAATTTCACACCTGCTCATTCATGGGATGAGCCACACCAAGCCCTTTCCAACCTACACATGGACATTTCCAGGTACAAATCATCACATCCCTTGAGGAAATTGCTATTTCCCCAGCATATACAGCATTTTTATTCCCCCCTGCTGGGAAAAACGAGCTTAGAAATCCGATTAGAAAATTCTAATTTCAAAAGGAAACAAGGCAAAAATAAACAGTGAAGAATAAATACTTCATCCCAGGTTTTTTACCTTGAATTAAGCCTCTCCTGACCTTTTTTTTTTCAAGCTTCAGTTTTGGTTTTATACCAGTGGCAATAAAGCAAGTGTGTAATTAGTAATAAAACTGACACTCCTGCAAGTGATTTCAAACGTGGAATAAAAGCAAAGAGAAGCTTCTGTGGCTGTTTTATATACAAATATACTCTCAATTTTTTGGTAGTTTTCCCAAGCCTAATATTTCTCTGCTGATTTTCACCGCTGGAAACCTCCAGCAGTGACACCTTTTCACTAAGGATAAGGAGGATGATAGGGACAGACCTTGGACATGGTGAGTGTTGCCCTAGAGTCAGAATTTTAGGGGTTGGAAAGGAGCTTAGAGATCATCCAGCCCCAACCCC
>NW_008651128.1:6285-26859 GCF_000695815.1 Acanthisitta chloris
CAACTCCCTCAGCCTGTCCTCATAGGGAAGGTGCTCCAACCCTCTTAGCAACTTTGTGCCCTCCTCTGGACTTGCTCCAACAGTTCCATCCCCTCAACTATTCCAAAATGGGGAAAAATTCCTGAAAACAGGGAATCAAAATTGCCATGAAGGACTCACCGCACTGTGGACTGGTACACCAGGTCCTCCCTTTTCCGATAGTTCTCCATTTGGGAGAAGTTGGTAGAGAACATGGCATCAAAGGTGAAGATCTTCTGCTTGATGGTGCCACCATCAGTGACCTGTGACAGAAATCAACCCCATTTAGGAGGTAGCCAGGGTTAATTTTGGCAATTCTGAGTAGCTTTGTGATGACTTTTTAATATTTAAAAGGTTTTTAGTTTTGGTCTTTTAATATCTTTATATATTTTAATGTTAAAGACTTTAAATACATTTTCATGTTAAAGACTTTGATTCTATTTATCTTCATATTTTTATTCAATGTATTTTAATATTTATAATAGACTTCTTCAAATATTTATATAGAGAATCAGAGAATTACAGAATCATTAAGGCTGGAAAAGACCTCCAAGACATTGAATCCAACCCGTGACCCATCACCACCTTGTCAACTAGAGCAGAGCACTGAGTGCCATGTCCAGTCATTTCTAGAACACTTCCAGGGATGGTGACTCCACCACATCCCTGGACAGCACATTCCAGTGTCTAATTACCCTTTTTTCACTAGTTTTCTCCTGGATAATTTATACTGGATTCTTCCTGATGTCCTACTTGAACCTCTCCTGATGCAACTTGAGGCCAGTTCCCCTTGTCCTGTCCCTTGTTCCCTCTGAGGGATTCCCTGCCCAATGCCCCTTTCTCCTCATGGGGGAAGGACTGGCCTTCCTTGGCTGAAGATTATGTAAAAAACCCTCCAACTAGGAAGAGATAAGCTCTTTTTAAAAATAGCCAGATCGGGGTGCTGGCCAGGCCCTGCCACCTGTTGCTGGCTGCTTGCATGGGATATGTTTAGTAAAAGGGAAGATCCAGCACTGCCCTAGGACTGGAGGTGTCCCAGCAGTGCCAGCACAGAGGGATGGTCACTGCCCTGGTCCCATGGCCACACCATGGCTGGTACAAGCCAAGTGCCATTGGCCTCTTGCCCACCTGGGCACACCTGGGCACACCTGAGCTCATGTCCAGCCGCTGCCACCACCACCCCCAGGTCCTTTCCCAGCTCTCCAGCCACTCTGCCCTGAGCCTGGAGCATCCATGGGGTTGTGGTGACCCAAGTGAGGACTCAGCACTTAGCCTTGTTGAACCTCACACCCTGTCCCATGGATCAGCCTGTCCTGCTCTCCCTGCAGAGCTTCCCGCCCTGCAGCAGCTCCACATCCCTCCCAGCCTGGTGTCATCTACAAACTTCCTGACTGTGCACTCGATATCTTTCTTGATGTTCAATAAATATTATTTATTTATATTAAGCCTGATGAGATGAAAGGCAAAATCCACATGTTTTCATCCAGTTATCACATTCCTGACTCCAGTCTCCAGGTACTTGCTGAGGTTGTAATTTTTAAGTGGAAAAAAGGCTCTTTTTAGGACTGGGGAGGACTTGTTTCTCCCCTATGTCTCTCAGTGCCTTCAGATTTATCTCCCACACTTGTGAGAAGGAATTTTAGTAGGAAATTAAAGAGGAAGAGGCAGAGGGAAGCAATGCAGGTGGAGATGTGCATTTTGGGGCTAAACCAGCTCAGATTGATCCATCAGAGGGTTAGAATAGTGATATTTTTAAAAACAAATCAGACACAGGTAATTCTGAGGCTTGATCCTCCCAAATCAGCATCTCCTGGGGACAAGATCCCACTCTCCCCACTCAACACTTCTCTCCCACTGGGACAAAACTCCTCTTTGATTCTAGAATTCCTCTTTTCCCCCTCTTTTATGGCAAAAAGGGAGGGAACAGTAGAAAAAAAAGCTGTCAGTAAACCACCTCTTCAAATTTATTCACCCAGACTGAGGCTTTTATGGCAAAGAAAATACATGCTGGCACAGACATGAGATAAAGAACTGCAGGAAGAATTATTGGAGCTGTAAATCTCTGGCCCTGGGAACCAGGAGAAGTTTTCAAGGACACATCTGATTTTCCCTGACTTATTTACCCCCTGGGGTAAGTTTGAAGAGAAATCTCAGAGCTGCTCCTGGATGGAGAAACTCTTTGTATATCATCTTAAAGGGGTTTTAGGGATTATTTTAGGGATACAACAGTGCCAGGAGGGAAGCTCCAGGGATGGGGAGTGGTGGAGATGACACCCACAGACCAGGAGTTTGCAGCCACAGGAGTTTCCCAACACATCTGGATGGATGTGGGTACAACATCAAGCTCCATCCAAGGAGAGGAGTGGGAAAATGCAGCTGGAAGTATCATTCATGCCACTGTTCACTCCTCCACGGACCCCTCACATCCCCTGAGGATACACAGCAAGGGAAGATGCCAAAGCCTGGGCACATCCTCAGGGGATTACAGGCAGTTAATAGGCTCCTAGGAAAAGGCACATAGAAAATAGTTTCTCTCCAGGGATTAGACCTACTTTCAGCCTTTCATCTGTGCCCTGGGGTCATTTTTTTGGAGAGGAGCTCCATATATAAAGTTGCTGATAAGCCCAGGGGGGTGTGAGAGCAGCCAAACCCCATGTTTCCTGCTGGGGATAAAAAAGGATGATAATTGAGCAGCAGCCAATGGTGACTGTCCCAAATTATATCTCCACATCAAGGAGTGTAAGGAAAAGGGGCATGAGGAGAGGAAAAGCACGTTTAAGGCATCGGAGCCCAGCTCAGCCAGCCCGAGGCTACATGATGCATTATTTATAGATCCCAGTAAAAATCTTATTCCTGACAAAAACCCTGAGATTGCCACTGCACAGGGACACATTAACCTCCTGCTCCTTCCTGCTGTCACAGAGGCAGCTCCCTCCTGCCACCCTCACCTCGCTGGTGACCTGACCATTTGCTGTCCCCAAAATACATCAGTACCATTAATATCACTGGAACCTCTTGCTGGGATGTTCAGAGGGTTCGATAAGTATTGGGAAGTGATGGATGTGGGACCAAGGGGATGGAGGGAGTGATTTTGGGGGACAAAGTGGCTTGTAAAGGGGCATCATTGGGCTCCAGTCCAGACTTTGTGTCCTGGGGCTTAATGGACATCATTTCTCCAAGCAAATGGACAAGCACTTGTTATGGAAAGAGGAAAAATACCCTGGAGGGACTTCAAGGAGTGACTGCAATGCTCAGGGTGTTTGGAGGGGAGCATTGGGGTCTGCAGTGTCCAAGTACACATCACTAGGGTCTGCAGTGTCCAAGTGCACGTCTGAGCCACAGAGAGAAACTCATCATGTTGGAAAACCCCTTTTTGAGCTTTTTTTTCTGCCTCCCTCACCTGCTCCCTTGAGATTCCACATTTAGCTCTGCTGGCTGAGATCCAACCTCCCTCCCTGAGCTCACTGGACTGCTCACTCCTCCCTTGCTCACAGCCACCAGCATCAAATTTACCCTCCAAAAACACAGAGTAGCTGCTTTATTTGCTCAAATCCAGATAGTTTCATCCCAAAATGCACATCATGACCCACCTCCATCCCTGAAGGGCATCACTACCCCCTTCTCCAACATCCCTAAACCACATGAATGATCCAATCAATATTATAAGAGGCTTGTGCAATTTTGGGAGGCACATCCCGGTCTCCCTGCTGATGCCCTCAGAATGGAGAACTCAATAAACTCTGTTGATGCTCATGACCTTCTCTCCCTGCCTGAGCATGAGGAATTAAAAGAGTTCCCCATCCTGACACTTAAATTATCATCTCTGAGGTGTGGAGCCAACCCAGCCAGCGCTGAGATGAATGGCACGAGTCAGACTTCTCACAGCTGCCGGCCCAAAATCTCTCCATCAGCAGCTTTGCTGGGATTTTAGAAAATTTCTCCACATCTATAAAACTGGAGGTTGCTCCTAAAGGGAAGCAGGTTTGGAAATTGGAAGCACAACACATTGTAAATTGGGTTGACTTGAAAACTTGGAGTGGGATTTGAGTTTCTGGGAGATGTTTTCTAGGAGTGAGGGGTAAAATGCAGCATCCCAGTGTCTCCTCCTGAGCATCCCAAATTTGCTGAGGGTCTGGGCTTTCCCAGCATAGGGAAAAGGTTTGGAGCAGCTCAGCACATCATGTGTGCCCTTTGCTTGGCTTCCACACCCTGCCTGTCCCTTCCCAGTGTCTCCTCATGAGCATCCCAAATTTGCCAAGGCTCTGAGCTTTCCCAACAGAATTGTATGGCATAGGAAGGATTTGGAACAGCCTCAGCACGTGTGCCCTTTGCTTGGCTCCTCCATCTCCCCAATCTCCTCCCAGCATCTCCTCCTGAGCATCCCAAATTTGCCAAGGCTCTGGGCTATCCCAGCACAGGGAAAGGGTTTGGAATAGCCTCAGCACATCATGTGTCCTTCACTTGGCTCCTCCACCTCACCTGCCCCCTCCTCCTGTCTCCTCCTGAGCATCCCAAATTTGCCAAGGCTCTGGGCTATCCCAGCACAGGGAAAGGGTTTGGAATAGCCTCAGCACATCATGTGTCCTTCACTTGGCTCCTCCACCTCACCTGCCCCCTCCTCCTGTCTCCTCCTGAGCATCCCAAATTTGCTGAGGCTCTGGGCTTTCCCAGCATCGGCAAAAGATTTGGAACAGCCTCAGCACATCATGTGCCTGCTGCTTGGCTCCTTCACCCCACTCACCCCTCCCACACCCCAGTGTCTCCTCCTGAGCATCCCAAATTTGCTGAGGCTCTGGGCTTTCCCAGCACAAGGAAAAGATTTGGAATAGCCTCAGCACATCGTGTGCCCTTCGCTTGGCCCCCCCACCCCTCCTGCCCCTCCTCTGGAGCCGGTGCTGCTGCAAGCAGTGACTTTATCACTGTCACCAGCAACATTTCCCGCTCGGAGCCACCGTGGGAGCTGCTGGCCGGAGCTGTAATGTCTCATTGCTCCTAATGGGCAGTGGCAGAGGAAGTCCCCGCGGGGACAGTGCTTTGTCACCATCGATCAGGTGGCTCTGAGCAGTGCCACCACCAGCTGGAATACATCAGCCCCCACTTGCTGTGCTGGCAGATTTTGGAATCCCCCCAGTCTTTGCCAGGCAGAGAGAGACCCTCAGAGCAAAGTGCTTTGTAATGCACATACACCGAGCTGGGGGGGCTAGAGAGAGCAATTACCATACACCATGGATACTACAAGAGGCAATAACCACACACCATGGGTGCTGCAGAGAGTAGTGCCTGTGCACCATGTATACTACAAGGAGCAAGTACATACACCATGGGTGCCATGGAAATACCCATACACTGTGGATGCTACAAGGAGCAAACCCCATACATCATGGGTGCTACAGAAATCCTCATACACCATGGGTGCTACAAGGAGCAATTCCCATACACCATGGATGCTGTGTAACTACCCATACACCATGGATACTACAAGGAGCAATTCCCATACACCAAGGTTACTATGGAGAGCAATGTCCATACACCATGGATACCACAATGAGCAAGGCTACTATGGAGAGCAATGCCTGTGCACCATGGGTACAATTACCATACACCATAGATACTACAAGGAGCAATATCCCATACACCATGGGTACTATAGAGAACAAGGCCTGTACATCATAGATGCTACAATGAACAATACCCATACACCATAGGTGTTAGGTAACTACCCATACACCATGGATACTACAAAGAGCAATACCCATACACCATGGATTCTATGGAAAGCAATGACCATCCACCATGGATACTACAATGAGCAAGTGCACTACAGGTGCTACAGGGAGTAATACTTGTGCACCATGGGTACTACAATGAGCAACACCCATACACCATAGATGATACAGAGAGCAATGCCTATGCACCATGTGTGCTATGGAAATGTCCATTACTCCATGGATACTACAAGGAGCAATACTCATACACCATGGGTGCTACGGACAGCAACGCCCATCCACCATGGATACTACAATGAGCAAGGCTACTACAGAGAGCAATGCCTGTGCCCCATGGGTGCTACAAGGAGCACTGCCCATACAAGAGAGAAGCCAGCATTGCCAGCTCCAGCTCAGAGTTATTTTTCTTCTTGCTAATTAGACTGAGCACCAAACTCTAATTACTCACAGCAGAGCGTCTGCCCCCAGCCCCGCGGGCTGCCCTCCATCCCCACTCTCTCTGCCATACAGCCCCGGGCCAAGCCCCCAGCCAGCACCAGGCAGAGGGAGAGCGAGCGTGGGAGCACTGCTCTGCACCAGGGAATCACTCCTGGCCCTTGTCTGACACCACAAAGCTGCAAACCACTTTTTTGCAATTACCATCAGCTGATCCAAGCACCATCCGAGCCCCTGGCTGTGTGTACAGCCTGGCTGCTGCCTCTCCCTCTTCCCTCTCTGCTGCCAGATGTCTGTACCGAGCCAGAACAGAGACTCAGAGGATTTCCCCTCCCTCTCCTGCTTCTGTATTATTTTTTTTAGAGCTCTGCACTGCTGCAAAAACTCATTTTCTCCCTCCCTATCCCTCGCACTGCGTGGCAGTGACCATACTAATCAGGTCTTGAGCACGACCCCCGAGACGCCAGCGCTGGAGCCAGATAACAGCTTGACAGCTCCGGGTCTTCCTGGCCTCATTACAGGCTGGTTTGCACGGCTGCCACCACCCTCTGCTCCTGCAAGGGGTTTGTGGGCACTCACCTAAGGGGCAAGGAGTTCAGACCCATGTTTATACATGTTCACGGGCATATCACACCTTCTGGAGGTGATTTGATGGTGGAAGGGGTGGGGGAATGTTAATTAACACCTCTGCAGATGGTGCATGTTGTTGTTCATGCTGTGAAAAAGTCCCTTTGCTCTTCTCAGGTCTCCTGAAATCTGCTGCATTTTGGTGGCTCACACTGAGGGGTTTTCTGACCTGAGGATAAGGTTGTCCCTTACTGCCAGCCTTGCTTACTGTCCCTCCCATGGAGCTCCCAGGGGATGGAGAGAGGATCTGGAGGTGCTGATTTGCAGTGTGGTGCTTCTTGGAGGGATTTTCCCCTTGGTAAGAAGCTCCTCATCAGTTTCAGCCTTGGTGTGTATAAACCCAGAGGGGTTTATACATCCACACTGGGGATATGGATGTATCCCACGGGTTATGGATACACCCCAAGAGTTATGGATGTGTTCCATGGGTTATGGATGCACTCCATGGGTTATGGATGAATCCTGATGGGTTATGGATGCACCCCAAGGGGTTATGCACCCACCCCATGGGTTATAGCAAAACCCCCATAGGCTGTGGATGCACCCCATGGGTTATGAATGTGCCCTTATACACCCACAATCATGGGTTATGGATGTAGCCCATGGGTTATGGATTCACTCCTTGGGTTATACATCCACCCTTGAAGAGTTTAAGGATGAACCTGTGGGTTATGGATGCATCTCATAGGTTATGGATGCACCCTGTGGGTTATGGTTGCACCCCAATGGGTTACACATGCTCCTGATGGGTTATACACCCACTTTGACAGGTTATACATGCACCCTGATGGGTCATGCACACTCCCAATGAGTCATACAGGCACCCCATGGGTTATGGCTGCATCCTGATGGATTATGCATGTTCCCCAGTGCATTAAGCACCTACTCCATGGTTTTCCACACTCCCAACAGGTTATGCACCCCATAAGTCATACATACACCCTGACAGGTTATACACACACCTCAATGGGTTATGGATGCTCCTGGTCTGCTACACACACCCTATGGTCTATCCACCCACCCTGCACCCTGATGGGTTATCCACACTCTCAATGAGTTCTGCATGCACCCTATGGGTTATGGATACTCCCTGTGGGTTATGGAGGCATTCCATGGGTCATGGAGGCATTCCATAGGTCATAGATGCATCCCATGGGTAATGGATGCACCCCATAGGTTATGGATGCATCCCATGGGTTATAAATGCACCCCATGGGTTATGGAGTCATCCCAAGGGTTATAGATGCACCCCATGGGTTGTGGATGCATCCCATGGGCTATGCACCCAGCCAATGCCCTACAAAACCTCTGCCATTGAGTTTGCTTCCATGCTCCCTTCTTTTGCCTTCCCCCTCCTGCAGCCTGACATGTGCCCCTGGAGCAGCTCAGCGTCCTTAAAACTCAACGAGCTCACTCTGCTCCCTGTCAAATAAACCATAGGAAAGAGGAGCCCCAGTGAGGCCCCACATCACCCTGCTCCACTGCTCTGCTGCTGTGTTAGGATGATTTACAAGGGGTATAAATATAACTCCTTAGCTCCAGCATCTCCTCCTCGGCTCCCTGAATCCATCCATCACCTCCTGCATGAGGGAGCTGCAGCTGGGGAGGTTTGGGCAGCTGCAAAAGTCCATGAGTGAGACAAAATGGGAGGAAAAAAGTGGATAAACCCACTAAAATCAGGAGGGAATTCAAGAAATCCTGAGCTGCTCCATGAAAACCCAACTTCCAAATGCAGGAAACTTGCTGGGGAAGGAGAAAAAGGGAAGAGGGGGGTAAAAAAGAACTGGAAGAAAGGGGGATTTGTGGTGATAAAAATAAAAGCTGGGCTATTTTTTCCCTTCCCATTCTCTCTGTGGTTTCACAGAGCATAATTTGCTCGGCCGCCCTGGTGCATCAGCCTCTCACTGAGGTTCTCCTGCAGCCCTCCTCGCAGGGGGATTATGCAAATCCAGCCCCAGCACACGAGAAAGTGGGTTAATCCAATATTACTGAGTGGAAAAGGGAAGGAAAAACCTAGTGGTGATGGCAGTGCTGGCAGGAAAAAACCTTCTCCCCAAAAGAAGGGGGAGACAAAGCCAATTACAAGCTGCAGTTGAGAGTTTGGGGCAGGTTTGGGGTTTTTTTTGATGACATTCTTCTGCTTGACTCTCCTATCCACCATTCAGGTGTGCTCCTAAATGTTATGTGTGTCTACATACAGATATTTATAGCAAAAACCAGCCAAGACTTGATGGAAATACTCCTGTGCACACACCACACTTCAGCAACTGAATATATATCAGTCCAGAGAGTACCTTTTCCTATTTATAAACCTGCTGGATGTGAAGAAGAGCTTTAAGGCAGAGATGCTCCTTGTTCAGGGAGCAGAAACAAGATGGTAAGCCCAAGGAAAAATATTCCTAGGTGAAAGGCAGCTACTTCATCCGATGCTACCAAACCTGTTTGCCCTTTCTTTCCCTCCTCCATGATCAAAGAACTGAGTTTTTCCCATCCTGGAAAACTTCAGGTTTTCTCTGCTCAAAGCACCATGAGGGTTTTGTTTGTGTTTAGCAGCTTATCCTGAAATTCCCTGGAGAAAGCCAAAAGTACTGTTCTGGTTTGTTACGTCTGAGGCTGGAACAAGGCTCAGTGCAGACAGGAGTGATGCTGGTAGGGAGGGAAGCTCCAGCCTTCAAATTCCCCCTGCCCAAATAACACCAGATGCTGTCAGTCTTGCTTCCCTCCAGATCTGCATCCCATACCCATAAATACTTCAGGGACACAGATGAGAAAGGTTTTTGGGGGAGGCTTGAAGAGCCCAACGTGAAGAGTCAACATGAAGAGCTCAGCATTGCTCCCCAAGCCTCAAACACCTCAATTTTGCCTGATTTCCCACGTTTTCCCCCTAATTTCCCCCTTCCCCTCTCTCTTTTTTTGCACCACTTCACACCCAACATGCAAATCCTCTTTATAAGCTGTGCTGACCTGAGCTCCAGACTCCCAAATCCCAACCAGCACCAACCCTCCGTGTAAACCCCCAGCACCGAGCTGAGCCTATCAACCCCAAATCCACCTGGAAAACCTAACAAAACACCTGGAAAAAGTCTCCTGGAGCTCTTAGGATGATCACAAAGCCATCCTACATCCCTGCCCACCCAGGTTGCCAGCAGCCAGCCTGCCTGCCTCCTTCCTGGAATCGATATTCCCATCAGAGAGAGCTCTGTCTGCCTTTCCCTTCTCCATCCAGCCTTGACCTTCTGTCCTCCAGGAGCAAAGCAGTCAGTGGCTTCACATTCCCATCCCCAAGGGCAGGGAAGAGGCTTTGGCGCCGCTTACCCGGTACCAGACGATCTCCCTCATCTTCCCATCCGTCTTGAAGTTGCATTTCAGAGTGACAGCGTCTCCCACCACCACGGGAGGCAACGGCTCGATACTGACCGTCAGGTAAGCTGGAAAGGGGAAAAACAGGGAGAAAAAGAGGGATGAGCTGCCAGGGAAGGATGGGCAAGGTGCTAGAATAGTGTTCTGGGATGGTTTATGGTATAGCTTTGCTGTAGGGAGTGAGCGTTGGCTGCATCTCACAGCAGGGACAAGCCCATCAGTGTGGTGTCTTGTCCTCTCACAGTGAGGAATTTTGGCTGCTCCCAATAAACCAAAAAAAAAAAAAGACAAGCTGAAGAAAATCCTTCCTGAATTTGGGAAAATCCCACTCTTCCCCTCCACAAACTCCAGCTCATCCTTCCTGTGAAGATACTGGCACTGACTTCGTTTCCACCATCTTCTGCCCCACACTGGCTCTCTCCCCACTGCAGACCACATTTCCCTGCCCTGTGCTTGCTTAAAAACTCCCTAAATTGCTCATTCCTTATGGGAATGGAGCCAACAGATTCATCAGAAGACACACAAACCCCAACCTGTGTTTTTACAGCCCAGCCTTGGCTCACAGCCTGCTCCTTCCCTATCTCCCCCCTAGCTGGATGCTGAATCCATCCTCGTCGCTGAGGGAAAATCAGAGCACGGGTGGCTCTGTCTGGTCGTTTCCTCCCTCTTTCCCCTCGATTTGCTGCAAAACTATTGCAGGAGCACGGAGCAGGCAGGGTCAGGAGGGCAGGCAATTGCATTCCTATTTTATTTTTTCTCTATTTCCTCAGGCTGTTGGAAGATGACAGATTGACAGCCTGGCAGATCCAAGCCTTTCTTTAGCAGCCTGTACCCTGATCACACCCATTTAACACCATCTGCAACCAGGACACCCCAGAACAACCCTTAACCCACTGCAAAAATCCTTTTTCTTCTAATTACTGCTTGAATCAGGAGGAAAAACAACACAGACAAAGTTCAGAGCACTGGGAAAACAGGAGCAGGGATGGAAACAGAGCTGCAAAACCAGAGCCTCCTTTGCAGACAAATGCCCTCAAAGAGCAGAAGGTGATTTTCCCTGTCCCCCACCAGTGAATCAAGGCTCAGCATCACTTGTAAAACAACTTGTCGGTGTTTTTGCTATAAATCTGAGGCAGGACCTGCGGGAGAGCACGCTCCACACACACGTGCTGCTGCGCCAGCGAGGCAGTGTGGCCTGGCATATTGAGCATGGGGCTGTGAACCTGGAGAAACCCTTCTAGTGCTGCTTTTGGGGGGCTACAATAGCAGCTTTGCTGCTGCAGCCAGCTGGATGTAAGGAAATATAGGGGGGAAAAAATGGTTTGGGGATTTTTTGGAGGTGTTTTGGGGTGTATCATAGTGGGTGCAGAGTGAGGGTGAAATCATAGAATCAGAGACTCAGAGAATTTTAGGGGTTGGGATGGAGCTTAGAGATGATCCAGCCCCAACCCCCTGCCCTGGGCAGGGACACCTCCCACCAGAGCAGGTTGCTCAAGGCTTTAGCCAACCTGGCTGTGAACACTGCCAGGCTTGGGGCAGCCACAGCCTCCCTGGGCAACCTGGGACAGTGTCTCACCACCCTCACAGGAAAAAACTGTTTCCTAATATCTAGACTAAATCCTAACATCCTAATGCCTAGCTGCATCCAGCCCTGAAATGACAGAATAATCAGAGTTGGAAGAATCCTTGAGGATCATCTAGTCCAACTCTTGGCCCTGCACAGAACATCCCTGAGAATCCCACCCTGTGCCTGAGAGCATTGGCCAAACACTCCTGGAGCTCTGTCAGCCTTGGGGCTGTGACCACTGCCCTGGGGAGCTGTTCAGTGCCCAAACACCTCTGGGTGAAGAATCATCTCCTAATATCCAACCTAACCCTCCCCTGACAACTTCAGACCATTCCCTCAGGTCCTGCCACAGGTTGCCAGAGAGCAGAGATCAGTGCTGCCCCTGCACTGCCACTCGAGCATCAATGATGTGTCTGCATAGAAAGATGGAATTTAAGATTGCATCACTGGGAACTCATCCTGGCACCTCCCTCATGCTGAGAGCAACCCAAATCCTCACCAGCATCCCTGCTCCATCAGGGCCAGAGTCTTTCCAGCCTCTCCCTTGGCTGGCCAGGGTTTATTTTAGCTTGCTAAATCAGGATTAATTCCTTGCGATTGCCAACGCAGCACGAGGTCCCCTTGAATTCGGGGCTTTGCAGATAGAAAGAGGCAGTGATGGGAGAGGGAGGAGGAGGAGGAGGGATGTGAGGAAGGTCAGACGAGGTCTTGCAGCGACTGCCCCGATTCCCCTCGCTTCACTTTTGACATTTCCAAAAGCAACATGAGCAACAGGCACGGAGCAAAGGGAGGAGGATGAGCAAATGTTTGGCAGCACAGTAGCAGCTGCCCAAAGGAAATGGGGGATGGATTCGTGCAGGGGACAGAGTCTCCATGCGTGCGGAAAAGCTCTGACTTCAGCAAGCAGCTCTGGGAGCCTCCGGGCGAAATTCCACCTCCCTCCTACCCCCGGCGAGGATCAACAGGGCGATTAGACAAAGCCGACGGCAGAACCGACGGTGACAAAGTCGGAGCTAAGATTGCATTTTCCCTCGTGCTTACGAACTACTGAGACACAGGAGTTCCCAGCTCATAACTGCAGCATCTCCAGATGGTTTTCCAGCCCTCTTCCCACGGTATTCCCTTTCAGAGCCTGTGTGCTGCAATGGGAAGAGGAAGCATCTCCATCCCGGATGTTTTGGTGGTGCTAAGACCATCTCCTGGTGTTTGGTGGCTTTTAAAGTCAAAAATACCCAAGCTTGGGTGGCCCCAGTCACTCTCCTCCACTCAGGTAAGGCAAATGCATCAGCCCAAGCATTTCCCCAGCAAATTCCCCTGCAAACACCTTCCCAACCTGCATCATCTGGATGGGTCAAAAGAAGCCAAAATGAGCTCTTTTTTCCCCCCTCTGCTCCCTTCATGTGCTGCAAACCCACTTTGAGATAGCAAAGGCAGCAGCTTCCACCTCTACTCCTCATAATCTGGGTGGCCCCAGACACTCATGTGCAGCAAATGCATCAGCCCAAGCATTTCCCCAGCAAATCCCCCTGCAAACACCTTCCCAACCTGCATTATCTGGATGGGTCAAAAGAAGCCAAAATGAGCTTTTTTTCCCCCCCTCTGCTCCCTTCATGTGCTGTAAAACCACTTTGAGATAGCAAAGGGAGCAGCTTCCACTTCTACTCCTGGTAATTTTAGCTTGGCTGGTCCTTAAATTTAGATAACTAGTCCTTTGAAAATGCCTGAGTGTAACCATAGGATGCTCCTGCACTTCTCCTGAGCAGATCCTGCATGGAAAAGGCAAAGCTCTGGAGCAACAAGATTTACTGCAGCAGGGCTGGGGGGACAGGGACCCTGCAGAGTGCTGATGCCAGAGCCCCAGCAGTGCCTGGAAGGGGAGGGAAGGTGAAACCCCACCTGCTCAAAGAGTGTCAAAGCTCAAATTCAGAACAAAATCACTCCAGAAGATGTGGAAAAGAAGGAGGGAAGAGCGAGAGGGAGAGCAGAGAGAAACAGATGCACAGTCCCCACAGGAGCCAGGCCCCAAAATGCTAAGGATGTATGTAGGGGAGGGGGAAAAGCAGGGAAAACAAAGTCAGGCACTGAAAAATAAAACAGAAATCCAGATGGAGCCGTCCAAAACCTGCTGTTTTGCTGTGGTTGATGTGCGAATCTCATCCCTCATCCTCCCCTTCCCTTCGCTTTCCGACAGAGGACAACTGTGAAGTGTCACCACTCCTCAAAATCCACAATTTAGGCCCTTTTTTAGCTTTACTGGGGAGAAGCAACCAGCAGTGACAGGTATTGCTGAATTGAAGAACTATTTTAAAAGGGCTGAGCATCAGATTTGCACCTCCAAAGGAGGAGCCCGACCCAAATTCTCCGTCATCCCTTGCGTTATCAGCATCCCAAAGGCAGCTCCGAACCCCCAGGCTTCTCTCCTTCCCCTTTGCTCCTTTAAATAAGACATATTTTCTAGTGAACGGTGTGCCAGGCCACCCTCTGATTAGATTCAGACCTATGGAAATTCATCCCTCTGATTAGATAGCATCCCTGGGGAGAAAAGAGTATTTTTGCTAGCAAGCAGTGGGAATTCTTGCGACATCCAGTTTAAGGGGGATAAAAGAAAAGGGGAGGGGGGAGGAGGGGGAAGGGAGAGATAAATGAAATGTCCTTTTAAATCAGGAGTGACACATTAATAAAAGGAGCACATTGGAACATGCTCAGTGCTTTCAATTACAAAATAGCTGCGAGGGAGGAGGCAGGTTTCACTCTGGCCATGGATGTGGAGGATGAGGCTAGATGCTTCCATTGAGGCAAAAAAAAGTCCCATTTCTGCCTCATTTCAAAATCCCATCAGGGATTTTGGCACACAACAACAGCCACACACCCCATGGGGATTTCTAGGGATGAAGCATATGTGGCTGAACCCTCCAAATAGGCTGAGGTACCCCCGGAACGACAGAGGAGTGAGAGGTTGGGTGGGTGGTTGGGTGGGTGGCAGCCCCCCGAGGACAACACATCACAGCACCCCTTGGAGCCCTTGGGGTGATGGAGCCTTTCAGTGTGTCCCAGCACCACCAGGAAACCCCTTCCCATCCTCCCCACATACTTGGGATCTTTTAACCTACATCTAAATTAAACAGTCATCTGCTCATATCAACCAGTACCTCCATTCCCTGATTTCTCACCTCCCAGTGCTTCCCAAAAAGCTAACTTCAAGCTGAACAGAGAATCGTGGAATGGTTTGGGTTGGAAGGACCTTATAGCCCACGTAGTTCCAACACCCTGCCATGTTCCACTAGAACAGGTTGCCCCAGCCTGGCCTTGAACACTTCCAGGAATGAGGCAGCCACAGGTGATGATGGACTTTACCCCTTTGAGACATGTACTTTCTCTCTGGAATTTGTGTCAGGGGAGGTTTACACTGGATATTAGGCATAGGTTGTTCCTCCAAAGGTGTTTGGGCACTGAACAGCTCCCCAGGGCAGTGGTCACAGCCCCAAGGCTGACAGAGCTCCAGGAGCATTTGGCCAATGTTCTAAGGCAAAGGGTGGGAATCTCAGGGATGTCCTGTACAGGGCAGGAGTTGGATTAGATGATCCTCAAGGGTCCCTTCCAGCTCTGACTGTTGTGTGATTCTATGACCCTGCCCCCATTCCTGTATTTAGGGATAGTCATTTTGAGCAACCACAGCATTTCCATGGATCAGATGCCTCGGGATGGATCTGGAGGAGAGGACACGTGGGGATGCAGCTGCCCCATCCACCTCCATCACGTCCCACCATCCTTCAGGTGCCACCACATCCCCTCAGAGGCGATGGAGGGATAATATTAACACCTCATCATTTCAATCAGCCTGTGATTAGTGAGGCTTATACATAATTCACACCAGTTCCTCCAGTGCTTTCCACACTCACTTCCCCAAGCCTGGGCCAGAATGGGATGCAAATCCAAGTAGGGAATAGGAAAACAGGGACCAGGACTCCCTTAATCAGTGCAAAGCTGATTTTCATCATTTTCCAGGATTTATGAGAGGAGGAGACACTTTGCCCTTGCAAAAGAGCCAGTTGGGCTGACAACAGATTGCAAATCCCCTCCCAGAAAACCAGGGAGTGATCCTGCTCCCTGTTCCCAACCAGAGGAAGATGATGCCTGGCACAAGGGGTGATGAGCAGCCTGGAAGGTTCATGGCCAGGCACAAAGCACTAGGGACAGGGATGTCACCCCCACATGCTGGGGCTGAGCAGCATTAAGCAAACGCACTGTGACTTGCAGCACTTTGCAACATCTTGTTCATTAAAGATTAAACAGCAGCAGTTGCTCTCGTTCCTGTGAGCACAGCAAATACCTTCCCTCTCCCTTCCCAGCTCTGGTGATACTTTATTTATGATATTCCAGGACAATTTACAATTATAATATGTTACTGCCTCTCCTTGTTAGCCCAGGAGGGCTGCAAGGGACAAGAGCCAGCGAAGGATTTGCAGCTGGGCCCATCCAGAGTGGCCAAATTTTGCTGATCTTGAGTTTTTCCTCCTAGAAAGCTGCTGCACTGTTTGTTTGATTTTTTTCCCCTTTCAACAGAGGTATAAGTGTTGTTACACAAGTTAACAACAGCAAGTGGAATGGGAGGTGACACATGGACTCAGCATCAAGTTCCAAAGGAGATGGTCCTTTTGGAAAGGGGGAATATGAGTTGGAGGAGCTGTTTGTGTTTCCAAACTGCTCGTGGTTTAGAATCATAAAATCAGCAGGGCTGGAGAAGACCTCTGAGATCATCAAGTCCAACTATTAACCTGTCACTGCTGTAACCCCTAAACCCTAAACCATAACATCCAGACACCTCTTAAACACTCCCAGGGATGGTGACTCGACTCCCCCACTGGGCAATATTCCAGACCCTGAAAAATACAGGGGAGAATTTCCTGAGCATCTTTTCATGGCTCCATCCATGACTCAAACACCTCCATGGGGTGTCATCTCCCCATGACTCCACTTTCCCACATCCATCTCTATTCCTGTATCCATCAGCTATTTCTGCTGCATGACTTCCAGGGATGGTGACTCCACCACCTCCCTGGGCAAAAACCTATTCCAGTGCCTGAAAAATACAGGGGAGAATTTCCTGAGCATCTTTTCATGGCTCCATCCATGACTCAAACACCTCCATGGGGTGTCATCTCCCCATGACTCCACTTTCCCACATCCATCTCTATTCCTGTATCCATCAGCTATTTCTGCTGCATGACTTCCAGGGATGGTGACTCCACCACCTCCCTGGGCAAAAACCTATTCCAGTGCTTGAACACCCTAACAGGGGAAAAAATATTTCCTAACATCTAATCTGAATATTTTCCTTCAATATTCAGCTTTTCATTCAAGCCACCCAAAAGCTGAGCACCAAGAGGACTGAGCATCCCCAACCTCACCACTGCCCACCCCAAAATTGTGTTGGCTTTGGCAAAATGGCTTTATTTTATGCAATAAAACCCTGAAAGTCATCCTCACCCACCACGAGGAAGAGCCCTGCTGGCAGAGAGCAAATTGTATTAATGCTGTGTAAATAGGATATTAACAGGCCAACCAAACAATTAAGAGCCAGTAATTAAAATTCATCTTCCTTCACACCACGGCGTGTTAAAGTACAAACATTTCATTAGATGCCTCTTACCTCCCTCATTTGCATAAGTGGGAGGAAACAATTTGCAGCTGGATCTCTAATTATTCTTTATGGGGGAGTTGTTGGACCAAAGCAGCCCCTAAATCCTTAGGCACTGCCGAGCTAGGGAGATGTATGGAATATATAGGATAGTTAGAACATGCTCTGCTTTATTTTTCTCTAACTAATAGAATGCAATGGACACACTGAGCCTGACACATCCTATGGATGTATCTCGTGTCCTGTTAGCTCTTTGTGATGTAAATCAATAGCTTCAATCAATGCATCGATTGCACGTGGCTGCTTTGGCCTTTCAACCCCTTTTAAATGAAGATTAACTGAGCAAATCACTTCATTGGGGCTGCTGGGGACAGCCAGGCCCTGAGGGGTCTCCTTCAGTTCCTATTTCATGACCAAAAGGTGTCAAAACTAGAAAACAATGAAGTTTTACTGGTCAAATCTTATCACCATCCAAAGATTTTTTTTGCTTGCCCAGAGAAGCTCTGGCTGCTCCATCCCTGGGAGTTTTCCAGGTCAGGTTGGATGAGGATTGGAGCAACCTGGGCTGGTGGAAGGTGTCTCTGCCCATGGCAGAGGATGGAACAAGATAACCTTTAAGATCCTCCCAACCCAAATCATTCTAAGATTCTATGATTCTTGGAATGTATAAACACAAACCCCCAAACTCAGCTCCCAACAATCTCAGAGCTGCTGCCAAAATCCAGTTGAGCCAGGACTTTTAAATACTGCCCACAGCTTTTCCCCTTAAATCCTGGATTTCTCCTAGAAATCAATCAAAAAAAAGCAAAAGAACTTAAGCCTAATTCTGTGTCATGTCATGGTAGCCAACATCACTCGTGTGCAGCTGTCATGGAGAGCATCTTCACACCAAGCAATCATGTAAGGGCTTCCCAAAGAGTTTTGTCGATATATCTTAAGGAGAAATCAATTTTTAGACCAGTTTTGTCCTCATTAGGAGCACCACAGGCATATTTTATGTTCTTAAATGCCCAAATTGGCTCTTACCAGCACCAATAGCTCAGCCCAGGTATGGGGCAACAACACCATGGGTGGTACAGAAGTGAAGAGAGAGCTCAAAATGGATCATGCTGGGCTAAAAACATGTTCCAAATGAATCAGAATCAGAGAATTTGAGAGGTTGGAATGGAGTTTTTGGAATGGAGTTTAGAGGTCATCCAGCCCCAACCCCCTGCCCTGAGCAGGGACACCTCCCACCAGAGCTGGTTGCTCGAGGCTTTAGCCAACCTGGCTGTGAACACTGCCAGGGTTGGGGCAGCCACAGCCTCCCTGGGCAACCTGGGACAGTGTCTCACCACCCTCATGGGGAAAACTTCTGCCTAAGATCTATCCTAAATTTCCCTTTTTCCATTTCTCCCCATTCCTCCTTGTCCTGTCCCTGCAGCCCCTAACACTGAGTCCCTCTGCAGCTTCCCTGGGGCCCCTTGAGCTCCTGGCAGGTTGCTCTGAGGTCTCCACACAACCTTCTCTTCTCCAGGCTGAACAACCTCCAACTCTTTCAGTCTGTCCTTGTAGGGAACACTGCCAGGGTTGGGGCAGCCACAGCCTCCCTGGGCACCCTGTGCCAGTGTCTCACCACCCTCACAGGAAAAAAAAACTTCTTCCTGATGTCTAACCTAAACTTCCCTCTTTCAATTTTGTACCCATGCTTCAGCTCAGTGGGTTTTCATGCACATCAGCACAAGCTCAGTGTGAGAAATGACTTCAGACACAGAAAGGGAGAGTTTGGAGCACTTTGGGGGTGTAAATGCAATGGGTGATTTGGGTTGTGGGAGCCTCAGGGTGCTGTGGTGTCCTCCTCTCTCTCTGACAACTATCTCCTGCCTCTTGTCCATCTATTCCTTCCACATTTCCACCTTTCCTTCTCCTCTTTCTCTCTCTCACCTCCTCGAGCAGCAGCTCTATCCATCACCAAGTGCTGCCTAATAAACCCATGTAAACAGCAGCTTTGTACAAGCTCGTCACCACCTCCGGAGCGTGTCCCGACAAACAAATCCTGGTGGGATAGATAGAGCCATCGGATCAGCTCCATGGCTCGGCCATGGACTGAAACAAACCTGCTCTAACGTCTTCATCGTGTTTTCTGCGTGAAGGCTCATGGCTGAGGCTGTTCCAGCTCAGCGGAGCACAAGATGAGAAAGCTCATTCCCAGCTCAGCTTCTTCCACTCACGGCGGCAACTTCGTGCTTGTACTACATCTCCGTCAGGGCTTTGGCCTCTAATCCCTGGGGCTTGGTCATTCCGGTAAAAAGATGGATGCTTTGAAGCAAAATGGTCAGTGTTTGGCTGGAGGAAGCTCATGCCCTGCTACAAAGAGCTGGGATGAGCTTGGATTCAGCAGCTGGATGCTCAATGGATCCCTCAACCTGAAAATCAGGTGATTTCCCAGAGAGTAAGCCTGAGACACATTGTTGAGAGCAGAAATCCTGACACCAGGAAGCCAAGGATGACATCCTGCCCACCCTGAGAGCCCTGAGGCACTGTGAAGCCAAATCCACTGACTACAACATGAGAGAAGGGGAAGAAGTGATGGTTTGGGGGTGGTAGGTGATAGGTTTGGAGGAAAACGATAGCTACTGGACAACCAGGAGCAGTAGGAATTTGAGGGTATGAGGATGGGAATTTAAGGGGTGAATGGGAAAAATATCTTCCATTTGGATGATATTTTAACCCCTCCAACACTGAAGACTGAGCTCACCCCTAGAAGAGAATTTCTTTGCATGGAAACACACGAAGAAAGAGCAGAGACCCAACCAAACCCAACAGCCACTTGTGCAACAAAAAGGTTTGAAGGGAAGCAACGGCCACTGGACAACTGGGAGCAGTAGGAATTTGGAGGTATGAGGATGAGAATTTATGGGATGAATGAGAAATACCTTCCACCTGGGTAATTCCACCCTCCAAGGCTGAAGACTGAGGATACTCCTGAAACTGGAGTTCTCTCCACAAAAACACATGAAGAAAGACCAGAGACCTAACCAAACCCAATAGACACTTGGGAACAACCAGTTTGTTAGGAACTGCAGGGACAGGACATGGAGGAATGGGGAGAAATGGAAAGAGGGAAATTTAGATTAGATATTAGGCTGAAGTTTTCCCTGTGAGGGTGGTGAGACACTGTCCCAGGTTGCCCAGGGAGGCTGTGGCTGCCCCAACCCTGGCAG